>NW_027644102.1:0-10989 GCF_032717465.1 Coenobita brevimanus
CTTTTAAACCTATTGAGGAAAAAAATTATGAGACAGTCCTTCCTGTCTCTTCTGAAAAGAGATGTCTGGCTATCTCTCGGATGGCCGTCAAGGCTTCTCAGCTGTGCAATGCGATGATAGAAGATCTACTCCAAAGAGAACTTGATGGTGTTGTTAGTCCCAGACTTTACCAAGATGAATGTGTTTGTATTACTCTTTCTAACTTGGCAACCGTCCACTCTAGTCCGAGGAGTTAAAGTTCAAATGAAAAGAGGTGTTAATGGTTGAATTATTATTGTAAAAAAAAACAACACCAAAAAAACAAACCAACACTAACTACCACTTATTCCTATGACAAAGGTGTAGTTGTATGACCAGATGGTCGTATTATATAACACTGAGGCGAAAAGGACCTATCTGGTTGGTAGTTGGATGCCCGATATATATGAAAGGGATCGCATAGCCCAAATGGCCACACTATCCAACATGAACTCTCCACTATACTATCTCTCCGTAAGATTATCGGAATCAGATACAGAAACTCTGATGAATGTTACCAATCAGTTCCAAAGAAGAAGAGAAAGATGTCGGAAGACGCCCAAATCACATAACACTTTTGTTGGATATCTCGGCAATGAAAACAAGGGAGCCTCTGGATTATATAACTACAATCAAGGAATGGCTGAATGTTAATCCCATTAAAATATATCTCTTACCAATCAGTTTGGTATATTTGGTCGGAAAATTATTGGCCTTATTTTGAATATACCAAATTTTTACCAGATACTAGAAGAATTTCCAAGATTTTGGATACCCATCTGAAAGAGAAGGGATTTCTTTTGAAATCGAACGTAAGAACCCCATTCCACATATATCACTTTTTGGAATGCAACTCTCAGTGCCTAGAAACGGTGGTGGAAAAACTAGAGCAAAGTGCAAGATATTAGACAAGAATTGGGGAAATAAAACCGAAAATCAATAACTCTGATGCAGATCGGAAGGAGACATTCTTTATGATAACTTTAATTTGGACCCTAGGCTAAAGAATTCTCTTTCTGAAAAGAAGGCAATAAATGAAGAAGAAGAAAAATCTGTTTTTATCACCGGTTCAAAAAATCTGAAATTTTCTTCTTCTACTTGGTGTTTAATATTTTTAAAATAATTCAATCCAACATTGTAATCTATAATTTGTTATATATTTTTGAATAGCACATCAAATATTATTTGAGAACGATTGTGAAATAAAATGAAAACTCTGACATTAATTCTTTTATTTCCTCCATATTGAATTAGTTGGTTGAGGGGATAAAAATCCCTTCCATTGGAAACTCTTATTATATTTCTAAGCATCCACAGAGATAGTGGATATGTGCATTTTTCTGAACTAAGAGATTTAAAATGGTCGATTTGGTTTTCATTTCGAACCCAACACCAATAGCAAAAGGAAAAGAAAACTGCCAAGTTTAATAAGAGCTTCTCTAAATCAATATAGATGTCCTTTCCTTTCCTTTTCCATTAATATCTTGATTGT
This sequence comes from Coenobita brevimanus, assembly GCF_032717465.1. Classification (NCBI taxonomy): domain Eukaryota; kingdom Metazoa; phylum Arthropoda; class Malacostraca; order Decapoda; family Coenobitidae; genus Coenobita; species Coenobita brevimanus. The sequence continues at coordinate 1,511 of NW_027644102.1, forward strand.
GTGATATATATAACATTTGGCTGGATAAACTATATTCTCCTTTAGTGGGTTGATTGTTTCTTTTCTTGCTGAATTCAAAAGAAATTTGAAATAAAAAAAGAGGTAAAGTTCTGCGAATGAATAAGATTGTATATTTGCACTCCTTCAAATAATTTTGATGGATAATTATTTTATACAGATTATACATCCAGTCATAATATGAACATGTTTGGTCATAAATTCCACAAAGTGATCATTTTGCTTTCCCAGTAAGTGCAATGAGAAAAGAGAGATGGCCACACATATGGTAAAAAAGCGGGTAACTGCACTATCTGAATATTATCAAAAGATATATCATCGTTGTTTATAATCTTCTATGCTAGCATCTCATTTCTTCCCACCAGTAATTATTAACATCTCTCACGTTTTTAATAATGGCTCCCATTTCTAAATCCAGAGCTTTATATTCGAGGTATTTTTATTAATTCATATAATTCTTTACATATATCCGTTGATAAGATGGCTTCATAGAAACATCCTTTAAATCGAATTTTTTTCATGATCTTCTTGACAATTTTTTATATGGTAAAAAATTTGCATAACAAAATTAAATTCATTAATTGCGTTTTTTATTTCTCTAGAAAAATGAATTAGGCAAGTTTATCTCTCTGATATAAATATTTCAGATAATATGATATTGCCCCCAACCGAATACATTTAAAACGTTTTTGAGTCTACTCATGTAATAAGAATCACCATCATGTTCAAACTTTGCTTCTGATAAGAAACTTCTCTTCGGTTTCTAAGGGAACTGAAAAATACTCAGAAACAAATTAACAAGTTAAATGTATTTAATAAAAATAAAAGAGGATATTTTTTGCATTTTGTATATCACCAATATCATTTTATAATACGGCTGGGACTCGATATTCATGAAGGAAGGTACATATTCTTTTAAGTTTTCTATAATTTTTCTCTCTATTTTTTGTTTTACTAAATTCCATATCTTCTCTTCTCTTTTTCTTCATTATATCACATATATCATTATTAATATATACTTTATCTGTAAATGAAAAAAATTTCTTCCTTTTCCTTTATTCTTTCAGTAGGAAAAACAGTTTTGCCTCCAGATTCTCAAAGTACTTGCGGATTTATAATATAAGCTACTATTTTAATTTAGATGTTGTAAGAGTATACCCAACATTGTATGGTATATAATGGAGGGTGTTATTTCTTCTCTCATTTTAGGATATGAGACATTTATTATTAATTTTTTCTCGTGTCGCTTTTATAAATTATTCACTTTTATTTTTTCATGTATCGGAGAAAAAGGAAATTGATTTAATAAAGAGAAGATTTAGAGAAAATATTCAGAGAAACGGTAATAGATGACGATCATCCTATTCCGACAGATGAGATTCCACTATAAGTTTTATAACGAAGGAAAATTATTTTTTATATTATTTGTTTCGATCGGTGGGTAGACAAAAATATAATGCTTATATCTATTCACAATCAATGTTGGTCCACACCAGCTTAATCATAGTTAATTTCTATAATAATAATATCAGACATTTAATGCACTAGAAGAGAGAATTGTAAATTATATATTAGATTTGAATTATGATTCTTTATCGCTTACCGGACCGTCTTTTCTTATAGTGTACTGGATAATTATATGAAATGCTTTAGATTTATTATGGAACCCACTACATTTTGCTGTGTGGTAAAGAATTCCTATATCTATAAAAGAAGCATCTGAAGAAGACATTGATCGATCTTACCTTCTTTATTATCAACTAACTATTATTACCAAATTATTTGAATAAAAAAATCTACTAGACCTAGTCCCTCTAGCAACAGCTTCGAAATAAAAACAATGGCATTACAAGCGAATCTTTATTGGAATATGAAAACAGATAACAATTTAAATATATGTTTTTTATTACAAGGGATATTGGACACCAATCTTACGAAAAATGTGAGAAATACATCAAAGAACTGAAAAGAAACTGCATTATATGTGAAGGATATGAATTTAAGGCATATACATATATCACTAAAGAAAAAATAAAAGATAGTGCCTAAATCACATTTTAATCCTTTACAATGTTTGGGTATGGAAACCATTTATTCCAAACCTAGTTCTCTGAGTAATATTAATTATTATCTTACAATAGGTAGAAAAATTTTAGTTTTGAAATAAATATTTGTTGTTTCTTTAATTTTTTAAATATGAAGGTGAATAATATTTTTTTGTTTGTGGCCCCCAAAGAGAAGTATATAAGAGAATTGAGTGCTTTCAAAAGAGATTCATTTTTTGATAATTATTCTGGGTGTTTTATGGATTGGTGATTTTCAGAGTGTAAATATTATTCTAAAAAGGAAAGATTAAGCCTTTTAGTGGGCAACCAACTCCCCATTCCGGGTCAGCAAGAATTGAAGTTGTTATTCATCCCCTCCTCCCCCTGTAGCAAAGGGAAATCAGACTCAAGAAGTGTCATGTTGATCATAGAAAAGCAAGTGGTTTAAGGAAACATTATTTCAGTATTTTCTTCTTTAGCTAATAATTGAGCAAACTCCTTACAGTATGAATATGAATCACAGAGATGATAATAATAAATTTACTTCATCTTCATTATTGTATAAATCTTCCTTATTTCTTAAATATATTTTTTCATTATAAAGAGAAAGAAGGTTTTCATCAATTATATTATTAATTTCTTTTATATTTTCTATCATATGTAAATATTTTCAAGAATAAATCAAAATTGGAATATCTTTGTAATTCTCTCATTTCTCCCTCTCTTTAACATATTCTTATAACACCAAAACATATATTCATTTATATTATCTTGAAAGACTTGTGTTATAAGAAATGAGTCGATTTTAATAACACATTTAAGCTGAGCTGGTCCAAAACAGGTATTAATGAGAGTACAGCGTTTTTGTACTCGTCTTTCCAGTTCCTATAACGGTCTTCTCAATATCATCTAAAAATATTCCCACCTGCTTAGGAAACTACTTATGGTAAATTGCATTGCTGTGAAGCTCCAAGATCTTCCTTGAGAATAAAATTTTAATCCTAGATGGATTCCATTACTATTAGTTGAGAATGCATATCTGTATTCTTTAAGAATATCTGAAAGAATTTCATTAATGCGTCGAATATAATGTCTGCTGAACACCAATTTGTGAATTTACAACTGAATTTATAATCTGATTTTGACTGTAAACAAATCAAAATAATACCTGTAATTGAAACGATTATATGATGTAGTTATATTACCTTCCCTATCTATTTCAGAAAAAGTATCCTCATTAAATAATGTATCAGATAAAGACATAATAAATCATCGCAAGAAAAAGAATAAAATCCATAATGACCTTTTGTGGTTTTAGGAATGGGAAATCGACTTGAAAGTTTCTCAATGTTTTGTGTGGACAAATTTAGTCTTTTTTTAATGAAATTAAGGGTTTCCTGAACAATGAAACTTTTACCTGTTCCAATTGGAAAAGGCATCTCCAAACTATATATGTTGTATAATATAAAAATATTCTATTTCACTTCTTTTCTTATTTATTATTCCTTGAAAATTTGAAATTTATATTGTAAAGGTAAGTTATACTCATTTTAAATTATATCAAAAAAATCAGTCAATTTTATAATATTGACTTGTCGTTGTTTTGGCGGAGCAGATACACCTTCATTTATATATAATAGTCTAAAACATCCGTAAAATATGCAACCACTTGTCCACTAAAGGGTTAAACGAGCAAGAAGGTGCTGCGGCTCTTCGTAGTAAAGGGGCAGGATGGTAACTCACAATTATGCTTTTCACATCTAGACACATGTAGGCGTAGAATTGTAGAGTATATTTTTGAGCACCCACTTACATTTATGTTCTTCTTTATTATTTAAATGGCAGACTAACACGGCGTAAACATCAGGCAGAAGGGGAGCATTTTTCGGATGGACATGAAGCAGCTGTGTGCAAAACAAAGAAGCAGATCCTCCAGTTTTATTCTTTTTTCTTTTGGATTATCACACACTCTTTTAGCTTCTTAGCGGCTTCCTCACATTCCTTTGTATTAATTTTTCTCTTCTTCTAGCACTTGGGACCTTAAACGTTTGAAAGGACAGGATGGTAAACCGCTCACAATTTGTCGATCTACACCAAAGCCACATATGTGCTAAGAATTGTGAGATATATAGTTAATACACATTGCATTTTGTGTTCATTTGTACCGTTCAAATGGCGACGAGTACGGCGAAACAACAAGCAGACGGGGGAGCACGTCTGAGATAGACACGAGGAACTATGTGCAAAACAACGAAACATATCTGATGATTTATTCTCTCTCTTTTGAATTATCACATATTGTGCCAGCTTTTGGACAATTTCATCACATTCTTCTTTCTCCTTTAATTTCAGCATTATAATATTCACTTTTGGGTGGCCATAAATAACTGTAACATAAGCTCTGAAAATGCAGCAATCAAAGCTGATGCAGGGGGCCGCTTCTTCTGAGATTCTTCATCTCTCCATACAAACTATCGATTTGGTTTTCCGCAAAAAATATATATATTAAATTTTTAATTTATACTTATAATTAATAAAACTAATAATGATAAGATGATTTCTTTATAGATATTTATATTTTTTCAATTTGTTAATTCCATTATGAATCTATCATACTATGTGAGAGTATTATTCAGCAGACTTTTAGACTGGAGAGTGATGATATTTTAAACATACAACAACTGTATGGTCCACCAGATAAACCTACATGACTTCCTAGATTTGCCCCAAAATGTAAACAGAATAAATGCTGGATTTGATTTTCTATAACAACACATACCTCTTAGAGAGAAAGATAGATTATGGTGGAATCGATAAATAGGGGCCGTACATTTGTAGCAAAAACCTCTCTCTGGAATGGAGCTGGCCTGAGGATGTAGACACTGAATTCAAGTATAGATGAAAAAACTATTTATTTTTTTAAAAGGAAAAATGGTGTATGGATTTGATAACAATTTGCAAAGAGTATATAGAAAATCATCTATTTTCTTTCATATTGGAGAGGTGTTTAAATTATTCTTATAATTTCTTGTTGAAACGAATTATAACAATAATTTTATTATTTTTATACTTTTACCACTAGTTTATGATCTGGGTGCTGGAAAAAGGAAAAATTGCCGATTGAACACAAATATCTAGAGAATGAACTAAATCTATGGCAACTCTCACAACAAGTTAGATAAACCAGCAACAACCTTGCTCATTTTGTTTAAAATGTCAATTTTTCTTATTTCAGCACGACATATACATATATATATATATATATATATATATATATATATATATATATATATATATATATATATATATATATATAAAATGTGTGTGTGTGTGTGTGTGTGTGTGTGTTGTCCATCTGCACCTACTCATTATGTGCATGTGCATGTATTTTCCTTGTGCTGGGATTTTGAATCAAGGGGTAATTTTAGTATGCATTTTGTTTTTGTCTATCTATCTACCTATGTATGTGACTATGTACAGTATATGTATCTGTTTACTTGGAGTGCAGTATATATATATATATATATATATATATATATATATATATATATATATATATATATATATATATATATATATATATATATATATATGGACATGTAGCATATGTATATGTATACACGTCTTTACACATACCAATATCTTTATACATGCGTACCTTTCCTGTACATACAGTTTGTCCATGGTTAAATGTGCGTGAATATATACGTACCTGTATAGATATATACTGTATATATGTATATGTATGTGTGCCTCTCTCTGCATACGTATGTCCGTGTGTGTGTATCAATGTATCACTTTGCTCATCCCCTAACTTGTAATGATAATTACTGCAACAACTTTGTAACAAGTATCACTGAATGTCTTTGTTCATTATTGTGCTTGTAATGATAATTATTGCTATACCTTTCATGACCTGAGATATCTCTCATATACCTCTCCACCCCATCCCTCCATCTCATCCTCGGCCTCCCCCTCCCTCTTCCCCCCTCCACCTCACTCACATACACTCTCTTCGTCAGTCTTTCACCCTCCATCCTCTCCACATGGCCAAACCACCTCAGTGTGTTCCTCATAACGCTTCCTATCACATCCACATCCACACCACAACCCTCCTTTATACCCTCATTCGTCAGCCTGTCTCTCCACGTGACTCCACAGGCTCCTCTTAAATAAGTCATTTCCACTGCTCTCACTCTTGACTTTGTCCTTCCAACAATTTCAAAGCGTCACTTATGTACGTTAGAGCTGGTATCACAATACTGTCATGTAGTAACTTTTTCACTTCCATGCTCACTTCCCTGTTTCTTATCACTGCTTTCAAAGAAGCAGCAACCTTTTTTCCCTGCTGTACCCTTTCAAGCACTTCACCCTCCAAACCTCCATCCTTACTCATCACACTACCCAAATACTTAAACGTACTCACATTTTCCAATTCTTCACCATCTAACCTCGCTGTACATTCACTAACTTCACCTTCTCTCAAAAAGACCATCACTTTACTCTTCCCTACATTCACCTTTAGAGTTCCGTTTTCTTACACACACTCTCTGAAACTCATCCACCAAGCCTTGCAGCTCCCCTTCGTCTTCACTCAACAACACAGTATCATCTGCAAACAACAGTACAGGAGTTTCCAAACACTATCCTCTCTCACCAAGGCCACTCCAACATCCACTACCCTACCTTGTACCTCTTTTTATTACCCCATCCATGTACAGATTGAACAACCATGGAGACATGACACATCCCTGTTTACAAACCAACTTTCAATGAGAAAAATTCACTTAGTTCACCATCCACACGCACTGCAGCCTTAGCACCATCGTGTACATACTCTTCACAGCACATTCAACAACTTCCCACATCTACTCCATATATTCCCTTAACACCTTCCACAATCCTCTTGCTCTATCCACTGTCCTTGCATGCTTTCTCCAATTCCATGAAAGCCGCATACAACTTCTTTCCCTTCTCTAGAAACTTTTCCACTAAAGATCTAAGAATGAATATCTGTTCTACACAACCTCTTCCCTTCCTAAAACGTCCCTGTTCTTCTCCAACTAATTTCTATGTTCTTTCTCTAACTCTGTCTATAAGTATCCTATATATATATATTGTATATATATATTTATATATTGTATATTTATATATATATAAATATATATATATATATATATATATATAGTGTATATATAAATATTATATATATATATATATTGTATATATATATTATATATATATATATATATATATATATATATATATATATGTATATATATATATATATATATATATATATATATATATATATATATATTGTATATATATATATATATACATATATATATTGTATATATATATTGTATATATATTTATTGTATATATATATATATATATATATATATATATATATATATATCTAGTATATATATAGTCTATCTATGTATATATATATATATATATATATATATATATATTGTTTATATATATATATATATATATATATATAATATATTTTTTATATATATATGTATATACATATATATATATTGTATATACATATATATATATATATATATATATATATATATATATATATATATATATATATATATATATATATATATATATATATATATATATATATATATATATATATATTGTATATACATATATTGTATATATATATATTATATATATATATATATATTATATATATATATTGTATAAGTAAATATTATATATATATATTGTATATATATACTGAATATCGACATACTATATATATATATATATATATATATATATATATATATATATATATATATATATATATATATATATATATATATATATATATATATATACTATATCATATATATATATATATATATATATATATATATATATGTGTATATATATATACATATATATATATATATATATATGTAAATATATATATATATATATATATATATATAGTTGTATATATTCGTTTTCGTTTTTCGTTTTTAAAGGTTATTCCAACATGCTTGCATGTGTCGGCCTTGGTCACCTAATGAGGTGGCTCTCCATGCTGCACGATCCATTGCAGCACTCCCCTGTTGTTCCAGTCCCTTAACTCCTAAGGTCACACTTAATGACCTCAGTCCCATGTCTTTCTCGGTGTACCCCTCATAACCCCCCACACCCCCAATATTAACACTTCTACACCTTCCTCACCCAACTATCATCCCCCCCCCCATCCTGTCCACATGTCCAAACCACCTCTTACCAGTCTGGGCCAGGTCAGAAGGTCAATCGTCAGCCGCTGCCGTCACCTGGTGCTTGTATTACCACACACACACACGTCAAATGGCTAGTCTGTCATTGTCATTAACACACATGTGTGTCATTCAGCTTGCCATTGAAGGCATCAGCGTCAGGCTCAGCTTCGCTGCCAGAAGCGAAGGCTGCCAGCCGCCGTCAGCCGGGTCAGCGTCGGCGCCATGCCACACACAGTCTGTCAGCTGCCTGCTACAGCACACCCGCTGCTGCTGCTGCTGCTGTGCGCTGCTGTGTCTCAAGGCCGTGTCAGCTACCACAAGCTGCCAAAGGCTAATAGCGTTACACTCTCCTCATCACAAACACCAATACACTCCAGTCCCATCCTACCTCTCCAACTCTTCCATTGTAAACCCAGCCCCTCCAGGCCTTGGACCCAGGGACGCACGTGCACATCCACCTAATCATTGTCATTTCTGTACGTCTGAGCCGGCGAATGTCTTCCTCCTTCACTGCCCAGGTCCTCACTGCCATACAGCATTACACTCCTAACACACGCTGCATACAAAGCACCCCTTAGCACGTAGGGAGAGCCCCCTCAATGTCCAGGAGAGGCAAGAGCTCCCTGAACTTCTTCCAACCACTTCTCACCCTAGCCACAGAGCTAGCTCCAGCCCCACCTCCAGCACACAACAAGTCTCCTAAATAACAAAACTCTTCCACACACTCAAAGAGATTCACCAAAGCAAGTTCAATTCTTTCACGTCTGACGATCTCCACCTGCTCACCCCGGCCTACGCCCATTACACATAAAATCAGCATTATCTCGCAGTCTACCTCTGATACCACTACATCTCTTATGCACCCATTTATCACACACATCGCACAAAAGATGGAATTACTTCCCACGCCCTTGTGGCAAACTGCACATGGCCACTCTCCCTCGTCTTTGACAGTACCGCCACCAACCCTAGATATCCATCACTTTTGTTTTATCTGCATTTTACTCCCTTAAACCCTTTGTGCCCCATACCATCTCTCCACTTCCTAAACTCCTTTCCTCCGCCATACTCCTTTCATTCTCTGCAATCAACACCAAATCATCAGCATACAACAACTCCCACGGAGTCCGTTTCTAAAGTCACGTGA
>NW_027644103.1:0-18830 GCF_032717465.1 Coenobita brevimanus
CAAACTTTTCCATAATGCTTCCACATTTGTCCAGAATTCTTCTCTCACTCTGTTTGCACGATCTTGCACTGGCGCATAGACATACACATAATCGCCCATATTTGTAGTCCAACTTTCAATCTTACCCACACAATCCTTGAGCCAACTGATCCATAATCTTATATTCTCCTTCTGCATCTGTTACCTTCACAACAATATACATTCCTTCTTTTGCCCTCTCATTCTCACCAACTCCCGTGTATATACCCCCATCCATATTCCCATTCTCTCACACACTCTCACCTGTACTTAGATTCAGTTAATCCACACACATCCACTTTCGCACCCTCAAGCACCTGGACAATCTTTCTTTCTTCCACCTCATAATTTGCACCCCATACATTCCATGCTAGCTATCCACATGTACCATGTCCTTTGTTTCGGTCCTTAGTCGTCACCTTTGGTTAGTCCTGGTCCGAGGCTACTTGTTCGTATTATTAGTTAGCTTTTTCCGGGAAGGGGCACTAACCCTCCACAAACCCACTTGATGTCACGTAGGGACTTCACTTGTTGGTTGGTTATAAAGTTACCAACCAGCGCTTTGTTAATGCTTTCCTGGTTTAGAGGAAATCATTTGGCTCTGCCACTCATTGTAGAGCCACCCTAATAACAAAGTACCAACTACACTAAGTGGGGTGGACGATTGACCAGAATATTCTATTGTCATTAGGATTATTTAATAAGTTTGGATGCTTTGTTGTGAAGAAAAGTTTGATTTAGCGAGTTTATTACTGCTTATGCCATGGTTAATGGCAATTTGAAATTGACTGGAGTGAATCAAATGCTGTTGATTTTAAGTAAAGGCTGTAAACTAAGGACTTTTGGGTAGGAGCTCTGGCACAATTGCTGTCAAACTACTTGGGGAGTCTGATCTTTTAATGATCTGTTGACCGTGTATGAACACTTTCATAACAGCACGTATTAACCCCTAATGTACTAACAGGATCGATCAATCCTTTTTCAGGATTACGCCAGATGCCGAATGTTATCAACAGAGAAGCCTTTGTAATAAATTGCAGACACTAGGCTTCGGCCTGATTGTGGAGTATATCGATCCCGAAACCAATGAGAACTAAGTTCTTGAGTAGGGAGGGGGGAAGATCCGGGCCCTTACCCATGATGGGGGAGGGGATGATTCCTCCACCGCCCTGTCGCCATCATCCTCTACCCCAATACCTTCGTTCCCTCTCCCCCTCCCCACGCCTCTGACCGCCTCCTGTTCCCTCCCTCCCCTCCCCCCACCATCCTCCATCACTGCCACTGCACGGTCCCCCCTTTCCCCCTCCCTGTCTCCCCTGGGAAGGGTCATATTCTCGCCCCTACCCACCCTCCACACTCACTGTGCTTCCTCTCTGCCTATCCTCTTTGTCTTGTGTCTGTCTTCCACCTCCCTATACCCCCGTACCTCCCCTCCAGGCCTCTCCCAACTCCAACCCACACCCCAACCCTCCTGTAGTATGCTATCCGCTTACATCCCCCCCCCCCGCCTAGGGAATTATACGATATTGTTACTATTCATGTCGCGTTTTTTCATTCAGTACCAGATTATTGTTTGTGTAATTGCATACACCCATGCACGAAACGTAGAATGTATGTATTTTCATTTTCTTTTTAAATGAATTTCCTATGTTTTTTGCATTTTTTGGGGGGAGGGGGAGAAGCGTGTTACTGGCATAATTATGTACCTGTCAAAGTTTTTTTTTTTTTTGTATATGTTTATCCGTTTGATGTACTCCTTTGTATTTCTTTGTAATCTTGTTTTGTCAATGCGTATGTTGTCACTCTCTCGGTGGGGGAGAGTTTCAGCTGTCTGTAGTTATCTCAGCTGCGATTAGCACCAAGGTAATTTGCCTCCCCTTGAAAATCTTACAGATACTTGATTTGACAGCTCTGAGGGTAGGAGATGGGGGGGAAAGGAATGAGGGGAGTGGATGCTGGAGAGTGTAACACCAAAAAAAAAAAGATTTTGCATGCTTTTGCTCTTTTATTTTTTAACAGCTACATAGCTATGAGGGAAAGGAGACAGGGGAGGGAAGGTGGGGGATAGGGAGAAGTGTTTGGGAAGAAGGGTTTTGGGAGTGAGTGAGGAACACCGGCATAATTACTGTTTATGTTATTGTTTGAAAAAAGTGAGCTGGATAATGCTGAAGGGTGGTTGTAGGGGGGAGGGGGAGGGGGAGGGAGGAAGAGAGGGGGGTGATGTGGAGGGTGAGGAATGTCATGGGAGAGGAAGAATGAGGGAGAGATTGGGTGGGAGAACATAGAAAACTGGAGTCGCCCCGCTTGGAAGAGGTAACTTTTTTCAACATTGATGGGCTATAGCTCTATGAACCAGGTTGGTCTAAAAGGCTGAGAGGTTTGCGGCATAAGATGTGTAAATTCAAGCTCTAAATCTTGAGGTTGAAACTTTTTACTTCTCTAACAGTCGAAAAATCAGATTCATATAAAGGTTTTCCAGGGAAGTTCGATCGATCGAATTGCGTATTCTAGGGGTTGTCATTAATGTGGTACTGGGTAGAATTGAAGTCACTGGAAAAGAATAAGTGCCATGGGGCCACAGGAGCCAAATAATTTTTAAATCCATCCTAGTCTGCCCTATCAAAGTGCCATTGGGTCACCTGACAGGTTCGGAATGGGGAGGTTGCTGGCACAACTGACTAATGAGGCTTTGATGAGACTGTGGTCAGAGGATCCATGTCCTGACAGTACTTCTTATCCTGTATTGATCTGGCTTATTTGTCACGAATAGGTTCAAGAGATCGAAGCGTTATGGTCAGGATTATCTGGTACTCTGGTTGGTTGTTTTAACAATTGCGTGAGATTAAATGATTTTTGAAACAGCTCACACTCTAGACCAGTATCATCAGTCCTGGCAGTGTGCAATAACCATTCTACATTATGTATGTTAAAAGCACCCAAAACGGTAATTTCAGTGGTAAGGGTGAGGGTTAAGGTCAGTGAACTGTGTGGATATGGAAGTAAAAAATGCTGAGTTTTGAAGAAGCATTGGGGGAGCGATAAACAATACAGATAGTTTGGTAAAAATTTAGATAATTTCAATTTTATATTATGAATAATCAGAATTAACTGAAATGAAGTTCAAAACAGTGTTAACTGCAAATTCGGATTTGATATAACAGCAGGTGCTACCCTTGCTACAGAAGCTTGTAAGTGGAGATGGTAACCAGGAAAACAAAAATGGGGGATATGTCAATAAATGGAGAGATTTGAGTTTCTGAGAGGAACAGGGCTTTGGGGGATATAGTCTATCTATCTATCTATTGGCCAGACGCCTCAATCCCGTTTGGGATGGCCACAAACAAATCGCCTCCAAGTCGCCCTGTGCCCCGCCATGTCACTGCCCTGCTCCCAACCTCACACCCCTCTCTCTCATATACTCCTCTCTACCCCATTCCTCAATCTCATCCTCGGCCTCCTCTCTCCTCTTCCCCTCAGCACCTCACTCTGAACAGACACTCTCCTTCGCCAGTCTTTCACCCTCCATCCTCTCCACATGGCCAAACCACCTCAGTGTGTTCCTCATAACGCTTCCTATCACATCCACATCAACACCACAACGCTCCCTTTATATCCTCATTCGTCAGCCTGTCTCTCCATGTGACTCCACAGGCTCCTCTTAAATAACTCATTTCCACTGCTCTCACTCTTGACTTGTGTCCTTCCAACAACGTCCAAGCTTCACTTCCGTACGTTAGAGTTGGTATCACAATACTATCATGTAGTAACTTTCTCACTTCCATGCTCACTTCCCTGTTTCTTATCACTGCTTTCAAAGAACCAGCAACCTTTCTTCCCTGCTGTACCCTTTCAAGCACTTCACCCTCCAGACCTCCATCCTTACTTCATCACACTACCTAAGTACTAAAACGTACTCACATTTTCCAATTCCTCACCATCCAACCTCGCTGTACATTCACTGACTTCACCTCTCTCAAAGACCATCACTTTACTCGTCCCTACATTCACCTTTAGATTCCGTTTCTTACACACTCTCCCAAACTCATCCACCAAGCTCTTGCAGCTCCCCTTCGTCTTCACTCAACAACACAGTATCATGTGCAAACAACAGTACAGGGAGTTTCCAAACACTATCCTCTCTCACCAGGGCCACTCCAACATCCACTACCCCTACCTTTTATCTCTTTTCTTACCCCATCCATGTACTGATTGAGCAACCATGGAGACATGACACATCCCTGTTTCAACCCAACTTTCAAAGAGAAAAATTCACTTAGTTCACCATCCACTCGCACTGCAGCCTTCGCACCATCGTACATACTCTTCACAGCATTCAACAACTTCCCATCTACTCCATATATTCTTAACACTTTCCACAATTCTTGTCTATCCACCCTGTCATATGCTTTCTCCAAATCCATGAAAGCCACATACAACTTCTTTCCCTTCTCAAGAAATTTCTCCACTAAAGATCTAAGAATGAATATCTGATCTACACAACCTCTTCCCTTCCTAAAGCCTCCTCCCTGTTCCTCTCCAACTAATTTCTCTGTTCTTTCTCTAACTCTGTCAATAAGTATCCTACCATACACTTTTCCTATTATACTAAGAAGACAAATGCCCCTATGATTACCACACACTTCTTTTTCCCCTTTTCCTTTGTACAAGGGAATATTTATACCTGACTTCCAATCCTCCGGGACTCTACCTTCCTCCCAGGCCAATCTGCACATCTTCCACTTCCATTCTACTACTATCTCTCCCCCCTGGTTCAGCATTTCACCACACACTCCATCAATTCCTGGGGCTTTCCCCAATTTAACTTTCTTCATTGCTTCCACAACTTCTATCCTACTGATTTCTTCCTGTCTTCTCACCTCCCTCCTTCTCCCAGCCATTCCCCAGCCACTTATACTCACATTACTTCCATCCTCTACGTTCAACAATTCCTTAAAGTGTTCTCTCCATCTCCTCACTTTTTCTCCCTTCTCCACTAGTAATCTACCATTTTTATCTTTCACTCCCCTGCTAACTTCACTTCCACCATGTCTTACTCTTTTCACCTCTTTCCAGAACATTTTCTTACAGTCCCTCCACTTTACACTCAAATTCCTTCCAAATTCCTCATCCACTCTCTTCTTACTCTCTCTTACTAATCTTTTCACCTCTCTCTTTCTTTCTACATATAACTCTCTCTTCTGCCTCTCAACTTCTTCCACGTCCCTATTTCTCATCCATTCATTGTATGCTTTCTTCTTTTGTGCCACAGCCTGTTTCACCTCTTCAGTCCACCACGCTGTTCCTTGCACCCCCCTCCGTCTTCTCTTCCTTCCACACATCACATCACATGCTGCACATATTTCTTCTGTAAATATCCTACACACACCTTCCGCGTCTCCCATCTGCTTCAATTCATATTTGCCCAATCGTTCCTCCACTTCTCTCTTATACTCTGCCTTTTTCTCATCCTCTTGTAACCTTTCCACTCTCCTTGCAACTACTCCTTCCTCTCGTCTTTCCCTTCTTCTATTCCTCCATCTTAGTTGAATTCTAATTCTGGCCACCACCTAGTAGTGATCAGAAAGTCCACTCCCCCAACCTCTATAAACTCTTGCATCCATTACACATCTTCGCATCCTTTCATCCACACACACATAATCAATCATTGCCTTCCTTTCATTCAGTTCACCACCCACCCTTCTCATCACTCGCCATGTATAGTTGTTGATCATTTTATGCCTGAAGAGGGTATTGGCTATCACCAACCCCCTCCCAGCACAAATGTCCACTAACGCACTTCCCTTCTCATCTATCTCAGCAGGCACACCCCACTCACCAACTATTCCATCCACCTTCACGTTCCCAACTTTACCATTCATATCACCAATCAAAAACACTCTCTCATTCCTTCCAAACTTTTCCATGCACACTTCTATATTTGTCCAGAACTCTTCTCTCACTCTTCTAGCATGATCTTGCATTGGCGCATACACACACACAATCGCCCACATTTGTATTCCAACTTTCAACTTTACCCACACAATCCTTGACCCAACTGATCCATACTGTCTTATGCTCATCTTCCATCTTTTACTCACAATTATACATACTCCTTCCTTTGCCCTCTCATTCTCACCTACTCCTGCACATATACCCCATCCATACTTCCATTCTCTCACACTTTCTCCTCTCATTTTGTTTCAGTTATTCCACATACATCCACTTTCGCACCCTCAAGCACCTGGACAATCTCTCTCTCTTTCACCTCATCATTCGCTCCCCTTACATTCCATGTTCCGATAACCATATCCTTTGTCTGGTCCTTGATTGTCATCGTTTGGTCAGTCCTTGTCCGAGGCTTATTGTTCGTTTTTTAGGTAGTTGTTTTCTGGGGAGGGGCACTAACCCTCCGCCAACCCTTTTAGTCGCCTTTTACGACAAGCAGGGATACTGGGGGAGTATTCTTGAAAAATCTCCCTACCTCCAGGGGGATATAGATTGGAGGAAAAAGTGAATGGAATTCAGTTTAGTAGTAAGACAACTGGATATTAGTGAAATATAAGTGTGAGAAATATTTATTTTAATATAAGTCGGTATCCACACGCAACACCAAAAATGTAGGAAATCTCTAGTATTTTCTACCAAACAACTCGTAGGTCCTTACTAGTCCCTAAGATTGTCCTTAAGTAATTTCAAACAAGTCTCATAGGGTTAGGTGAACCGTAATTTTCACCTTAACTCACCTATTACTCCTTCTATCTCCTAGCTAAGCCCCTTGAATTGGCCAATATGTAAAGGTTACTCAGCTAGGAGTGTTGGACAGCAGATAACGACAAGCCTCCTTTTCTGTCTGTTGTTTGGGCAGTCAAGCAACATGAAATGCGTATATACAAACGTGCTTGAACCTTGTCTAGGAGCGGAGTGAGCAAATGGCGGGCTTCTATCTCCTCATAGAATGGTAGAGGTGCCAACTATTAATTAATTACAATATTAAATACCGTTAGATGACATCATGATATATACAGGGCGAATCTAACAAATTAATCTTAGCTTTAATAATAAACCAAATATTCCTTTACCTACTGTATATAATATGCCAAAACTTCATCTGCTTTTATATGAGGACTTTTTCATCTTCAGACACGTCATTTGACGTGCAAATGCAGTTTAGTCAGTGGAAATTCCGAAGAAATTACATGTATTTACAATACAGTTGTCCACGAGGGTTAAACACAGTAGCATTAAATATATTAATAATAAGAATTTTTAAAGAGAACGTAATTTCTGGGTAATAAAAATTGCTTGAACAGTTGTTAATGATCTCAGGTTTTCCTCTGCTTCTAACCAGGTACGAAAATGTTAAAAAAGTAGAGAGCGCAGCTGCTCTGGGGAACAATATTTCCCACAATAAGGCCTGTCACGGGGTTTTTAAAAATTAAGTAATATTAAAGAATATTATTCAATAATACTTAAGAACAGGACAATGAAATGTCTTGTGAAAATCAAGCAATGATTACTATATGCGGCTTACTTCGCCGATTCTCTAAGGACGAGAATTTATAAACTTTCTCAACAGTACACAGCAGAGACTAATTACTCACAAATGCTGTTTGTTAGTACTGTTGGCCTCTGAAGAAAGTGACCCCACCCCTGACAATCAATAACTAATGCTATTAATGATAACAGGTTCTTGCTGATGCATTAACTCCTGGTTGCACAAGGGATTTTAAGCTTAATAGAAAAGGACTGGCCTAAGTACCAGTTATGAATACCAAAGTGTTCATGCAAACTAGGAGCTATAAGTGAAATAAGCTTATTATAGAAAATAAAACACGAATTTACATTACATTAAACTCAAAAAAAAGAATTGTTAATTTATTGATTACAATAAAATAAATTAATGTTACATGAGTTTCAAGATGAATTCAAATAAGGAGATCGCACTCACTCTCTCACTCAAAAGCTAACTCTTAAACCTAGGAAAAAACGAAAAGAAATACTGGTCAGAAAGGTGGACAAAGCGGATGACTGGGCATCGTTACTGAGGAAGGACACTGCACACGCTGAGTCTCTCGCCAATCAGGCTAGGTGAGAATCCAATGGCGTTGTTGCTGGGGAAGGACGCTGCCACACATACTACCTGCTTCCGCGGCACTCAAACCTTGACTGACTTCAAATCATGAGAGAGAGGCAAGTGTCGAGCCGTACTTGCTAACGGCTAGCATGAGCGAAACACGCCCATAACAGAGTACTCAGTGGAGGTGCTAAAGTTGCGAACAAAGACGATCACTTATCACACAGTGAAAAATTGCCTGAAAAACACTCTCGGTCGAGTGAATACATGGCAGTTAAACTGAGCGATAAATACTTGGATTCCACTAGAATTCACGGTTTCCCACCAAAGTTAATGTTACGAGTTTATTCAAATACTTTATCACGCCGACTCGTGACATTACGCCCCATGAAAATCAAATTTTTTTCTTCAGAGAAAAAAATTTCAATATACATACATATAAATCTTAACTCAGTCACACAATATTCACACTGTGGTGTGTGTGTGGTATCCTGCTACAGGAGAAAGTCCCAGTCACCAGTGAGCGAAAAAAACTCGTATTTATGTTAATAGATGCAAGCTTGAGTGAAAAACTCCGTGACGACGGTGAAAAATCCTGTACTCAGGTCAAACTGAGCGAAAAGTTCGCTACATTTACATTAACAACTAATTGTTATGTAGCGTGATGTATGTAATACACGGTGTAGGTGTGACAGTTGTGGTGTAACTGTACCTACGTGTAAAATGATATAATACAAATTTATTGTAAATAATGACGACGATGCAGAAGAGAAGGGGGCGGCAGCACGCGACAGGGACGACCAGCTGATCTGCACGACAGTGCTGCACCCACCAGCTGCACCTGCAAAAGGAATCAAGGTGGAGCATCAAAAGTGTCATTTCTCTCTCTCTGCCTAGCAATCAGTACTTATGTCATTATTAACCAGGAAACGTAGTCTTAGGATTCACAAATCTCTCAGGACAACAACTTGGCTACACATCAGATTTTGCGGCGATTCAATGGTCACTGGGGTGACACAGTTTGGAGCCTCAGCCATGGCTCATGTCACTGTAGCCGAAGTCTGAGTAGCATCATCTTCAGTGCAACCATGTTGGCACCGGGAATATTGCCTATGATAAGGTCAAATAAAGGTTCTGGCATGACAACTGCGAGTGTCGTACCAGTGTAAAATGGAGATGCCACCTGGATATGTGCCTCAGGGAACAATCTCACTGATCCATCAATAAGGTTAGCATGAATCTGTCGACCTGTGTACTGCTCAGGCCGAACTAGACTCTGCCTGACAGAGCAACCTGAGGAACCATTGTCTCTCAGGACCTTCACAGGAATGTTTCCCACAAACCCTGGCTGAACAAGAAAGGCAGTGTTACTTGGTGGAAGGTCTGAGGAGGTAGCAGCCAGTCATTGGTGAGACTGCAGAACAAACGATGCAGCAAATGTGGCGCCCTGGAGAACTTGATACCTGAGGGGTTGTGCTCACCATCTGAGGAGCTGGAGCATTGACCATCTGTGGAGGTGGGTTCACTGTCGCTGGGGAACTAGTGAACCGTGGGGAAGTACCTTTACTGGTGGGGCTGGCACCACTGTGCGCCTGTTGTGGCATGAAGGCTGCATTTGCATCCTGCCTCTGATACACTAAAGTCGATTGACCTGACTGAGGGTTACGTAGTTTGTCCTTGCCCTGCTGCTGCTTGAAATACCAGTACTGCTGCTGGTTAGGGTTCTGCTTATTGTACCACTTCCACTCAAGTTTCTGAGTGTTTTGCCCCTGGTCCTTCTTCTGCAGGTTTTGGACCTTGGCCATTATTCTGAGAACGGCTTTGTTGCTGGGGTTCAGTCTGAGACGGTTTCCCAGATTTATCAGGTTTCCTATTCCAGGTATGCTGCTTTGCGAGTTTGATACCCGTATGCAGTGAAGAATGCATCAGCCTTCTTCACCATTAGGAGGCATCTCTTACTTGGCAGATCTTAAGCTGAGCCATAAGTCTCAGTTGGCCACGACTTTTCTAGCTGCGTGCAGCATAAGGTCAATTATCCCCTCACGTGTGGAAGGAGTTTCATCTTTCTCCATCCACTCATCTAAGTAAGCAGTAAGCCTGTCAAGAAACTGAACGGCAGTCTCTTTTTCCGTAAACGCGCCCTCATGAACTGACTCTTGGCCTCATCAACTGTGAGACCGCACGCTTTGACGAGTGCAGCCTTCTTCATCTCATACGTGAGATTGTCTCCACGAATTCTATGGAGAATATCGAGGGCAGGGCCCTCAAACAGGCTAAGAAACTGAAGCCGCTTAGCCGCACCATCCAGCTGGTAAAGCTGAGCCATGTCTTCAAAACGAGCTATGTATGGCTCGATTCGCTCGCCTTCCTTGTATGGGGGAAGCTTAATGTGGGGTCGCCATAATATGTGCAGGGATAGCGCTCGTGGAGCTTGGGCCAGCTGCAACAGATGTGTCTGAAGCCAAGGAATCTCGCTTGAGCTTCAACATTTCAATTTCATGTTTTTCGCATGCTTCTTGCTCGGCACGTTCGTGTTCTCGTTCTCTCTCTCGTTGTTCACGCTCGTATTTGCGTTGTTCTCTCTCATATCCGCGTTCTTTCTCGCGTTCCCCACGTTGAATTCACTCTTCACGAGCATCATTCTCACGTTGCTGCTCGTAATTAAACCAAGAGAGGACATAATTCTTTACTTCAGTTGGGTCTGTAAGCCCCATATCTTTAACTTCCTGTACATAGACGCTGGTAGACATGATGCTAACTCAATCTAAGTAGCTAGTCTATCTATCTATATACCTGGGCTGCTTCCCCCAAGGAAAGGGAGGTAGCCGAGACAGGACGACACACTCTCCATTTACTCATCCATTCAAAGACATTCATTCACATCTTAGCCCCAAAGGGAAGAACGGACAGATCCTCACCGCACCACACCGCACAAGGGTCAACTGCTAGTACTGACTGCAATTTTTTCAGAGAAAGATGCCAATAATCAAGAATAAAGAATATAGGCACAGGTTAGTGGTGACCAGTTTTTATCTAATTAACTGGTAAAGAAAGAAAATTAAACAAACAACTGACTGTGAAAACTATTACGTAAATTAATAGAACTGAATCAATAATCACCAGTAAGATAGTGCCTATAGACTTTAATGATAAATACCCAAGTATGAGCGAGTGAGTATTATCTCGTGAATAGCTTTAGAGCTAGGAGTAAATATCCTGGAATGAGGTGGCCAAATGTCACGGGGTTTTTAAATATATGCAATATTAAAGGATCTTCGCGCCGACTCGTGATAAGGCCGAACTCGCTCTTCTCCGCTGTCGAACATGAACAGTGTTTGCAACAACCGCTGTTGGCAGAGTCACTTGACTGCAGCCAGGAGAACCCTGTGCTGCAAGCCCTACCCTGCCGGTGGTTGCAATCCGAGATACCACCGGATTTGCTGATAATAGAACAGCAGCCATTGCGAAGGAGGGATGGAAATAGGTGCGATATCTAAATTGCACGTAGTATGGTGTGGACAGTTGAAGGCGGAGGTATTATGGGAGCAGGCTATGCTGGCCTACTCTCTGTGTTAATGAAAACACTGAAAATGTTCAGCAAGGGATGGTGGTCAGGAACAGGTCCTGAGCTAGTAAAACGGGAGCTCCAACTCTCCCTGTCACCAACTTGCCATTCACCTCGGGAAGTACCACCCTGTTCGACTGGTTTTGCAGTCTACTTCATATAAAATGCTATTATATGCAAATTAAATCACAAAGGCATGGCTACTTCAAAATTGCCTTTGCCACTTAGCATACAAAAAATATGTGGCAGTGTAGTATGTTTAAAAACAGATAATCGGTGGGTAGGATCAACATTTATAGCCAGACTATGGTTATATCTGATCAGCCTGCATCCTGTATTATAATGAAGTTAGCAATGAGAGAGAGGCCGAATATAAATGTCTGGACATGAACTCTACAGATAAATCTTGTCTGTAAATTGTACCTGTAGTCCACCACACGAACTATAGTTTCCTCACTTTAACTTGGCCCAGATTCTCGTCCTTTAGCAGTTTATTTCACATGGCTCAGTGCTAGAAAAAGACAATACAGCTGTTTTACATCCTTCTATCCTTCGTGCCTGACATCATTCTCTTGTTTCAGGTTACTGCATCCAAGCAAGCGTGCGTCTGTGTTTCTGTACTGAAGTTCAAAAATTGTCTCCTAACCTGAATAAAATCGTCCAATAACGCCACAATAAAAATGGAAAAAACGAAACGGGATTCAAAGGGATTGCTCTATAGTATTTTCTTTCTTTTAGGCGAGTGTGTGTGTGTGTGTGTGTGTGTGTGTGTGTGTGTGTGTGTGTGTGTGTGTGTGTGTGTATTGGGGGATGCAAGAATGAAACTTTCAAATTACCTCACCGAATTAAAGGAACTAACAATTGTATACAATTTTTTTTTAATTTATTTTTAATTCGTTTATGTAAGTATGTATGTATGAATATATGTATGTATGTATGTATGTAGGTAGGTAGGTACTGTAGGTAGGTAAACGTGTGTGTATGGGAACGTCGTCACCGGATTAAAGTCAACCGTTTCATATCCCTTCTTTATTTATTTATTTACTTACTTCTTTTAAGTATTTACTTATTTGTTTATTTATTTATTATATTTATTAACTAATTTATGTTTTTTCATGCAGGGAAGCGTGTATGTATTGGAGAATCCCTGGTCCGCCTGCAGCTGTTCCTCTTCGTCTCGTGCCTAGTGCAGCGGTTCACATTCCAGGTGATACAGGAGGTCGACCCAGGCATCAGCAATCCCATGTTTAAAGCTGAACCAGAGTTCATCGCTAGGTTTAAGGAAAGGCTCTAGGGACAGACTCTAAGGACAGACTCCAAGGATGCTCCAAGAACACTAAGGACACACTCAAGGAACATGCTGCAAGGATGCTCAAAGAAAACACTGCAAGGATGCTCAAAGTATATGCTGCAAGGATGCTCTAAGGACACGCTCTAAGGATGCTTTAAGGACACGCTTCATGGATGTTCTAAGGACACACTCTAAGGATGCTCTAAAGACACACTCCAAGGATGCTCAAAGGACACATGTTACATGGATGCTCTAAGGACACTCCCTAAGGACAAGCTCTAAAGATATTGCTCTAATAGCAAATTTACTCTATTCCTGCCCATCATCTTTCCATCAAAGTGAAATTCATTTTTAGCCTGGGAGCCAGACTACACAGCAAAAGCTCTAAGGAAAACCTGTAAGGGAAAATATGCCCAATTTCAGGAACCATATTTTCATCAGTCAGTCCAGTAAATGCAATAGATTCAGTAAACGAAATGCTAATATACTAAGTACCCAGTAAACACAGTAAACCCAATAAACACAGTAAAACCAATGAAATCAATAGACACAGTAGTAGTATAAAAGTGCCCAGGAGTACACACGCGTACTCCTGGGCACTGTGTAATGGGCATCCCCCCCCCCCCTTCTGCGTACTACTGCGCATGCCTTCAGGCAAACCCCATTTCAAGCCCCTGCCCAGGTCTAAGCATGCCTAATGCTGGACACTTTGTAATAGGCATCCCCTCCCCATATATATATATATATATATATATATATATATATATATATATATATATATATATATAAATAGATAGATAGATCTATATCTATCTATCTATCTATCTACCTGTCTATTATATATATATCCTCAATATTAGGTCACATACCTGCTGTCCAAATCTATAAGTAAGGATGAGGAGTTTGGGGGACTGACTTCTGCTTTCCGTGGAGGCTGGTGATAAACTGAGCAGAAAATAACGTCCACCAAAAAAACTTTCACCTGCCGAAAGCTTCTCTCTCTCTCTCTCTCTCTCTTTTCATCTTGTATTCTGACTAATTTCTTCTTATTCTCCACACCATTACCACTGTTATTACCTGATTTTAAGAAAACGTCTTTTCATATAATAGACAAATAAAAAACAGTGAAACAGTAATCATTAATTTTTTTCCCTATACTAAC
Organism: Coenobita brevimanus; assembly: GCF_032717465.1. NCBI lineage: Eukaryota > Metazoa > Arthropoda > Malacostraca > Decapoda > Coenobitidae > Coenobita > Coenobita brevimanus. The sequence goes on from NW_027644103.1 coordinate 14,111, forward strand.
ACTTAGCTACACTGGAATCCGCATTTCTCTCTCACCTGCCTCCTCACTAAATCGTTTTAGGTTATCAGATTTTAACCATTTGTCACTTAGGCTGTCACCTGACGAAAATAAATGAATTATTGGGGGGCACTTTTGTGATAGCTGTGAAAGATAAATTTCAGTAAACAAACTCTCTCCTCCATCTCTTTCTCTTCTTTTTCTTATTCTCTGCTTTTACAGTCAAAATCAGCCTTCAGCTAGAATCTTAATGCTATTATTATGATTATTATAAATAAATTTTATTTATCACTACTGGAAAAATAATTACTGTCTGTCTGTCTCTCTCTCTCCATTCTGTTTTCTAATTTCTTCTTATTCGCCATACCATTACCACTATTATTACCTGATTTAAGAAACGTGTTTTAATATAAAGGACAAACAAAAAACAGTGAAACAGTAATCATTAATGTTTTTTTTTTTTCCCTATACCTACTATCACTCAGCTACACTGGGAAGCTGCATTTCTCTCTCACCTGTCCCCTCACTAAATCAGATTTTGACTATTTGTCACTTAAGCTGTCATCTGGCGAAAATAAATAAAGCATTTGGAGCACTTCTGTGATAGCTGTGAAAGATAAATGTCAGTAAACAAGTCTCTCCTCCATCTCTTTCTCTTCTTTTTCTTATTCCCTGCTTTTTACAGTCAAAATCACCTTTCAGCTTGAATTTTAGAGCTTTATTATTATCATTATTATTATTATTATTAAATTTTTCACTACTGGAAAAATAATTACTGTCTGTCTGTCTCTCTCTCTCTTTCATTTATTTTCTTCCTATTATTACAGTCAAAATCTATATTACTGCTGAAGTAACGACCACTAATATATTCCATGATTGGAAAAAAAAAAATAAAAAAAAATAAATGGCTATGAACAGTAATCTCCCTTTGTGAGAGTGTGTGCATCTGTAAAAATCTTACCACATCTCGAAAGGACCTATGGAGCTCACAGCTGGTAACTGAGGCTCTCAGGATTTATAAAGCCACCGATGAACTCTGTGAGGGCCCCGATTTTCGTCATGGTACGTCAAGAGACACGCTGCGAGAAGGGTGGCAAGAAGATTAACATCAAAACCGCCCACACCTGTGTAAAATGCCCAGGTTGCGGACGATTTATTAATATTTTTTATCAGCGATATCACAGACAGTCCTGTTTACAAGGTGAGTAATCATAAACACTGAAGAGTAGCTCTTCTTGTTAAATTATTTCACAGTTCATTGTGTGCAACCTTCATTGATTTGGGAGAAAGAATAATGTCAGGGTGGATAAACAAGGATTGTGGGGAGCGTTAGGAAGTACATGGAGTAGATGGGAAGTCACTGTAGGTCGTGAAGAGTAGGTATGAGGGTGCTAAAGCTGCTGTGCAAGTGGATAGTGAACTGAGAGAAATTTTCTATTTGAAGGTTGGACTGAAGCAAGGATGTCTCATGTCTCCATGGTTGTTCAATCTGTATATGGGTGGGGTTATAGGAGATACAACGTTGGGCAGTGGATGTTGGAGGGCCCCTAGTGAGAGGGGGCAGTGCTTGGAAACTCCCTGTACTGTTGTTTTAGATAATACTGTGTTATTAAGTGAAGACAAAGAGGAGCTCCAAGACTTGGTTGATGAGTTTGGGAGAGTGGAAAAGGAGATGGAGGGGAGATCAAGGATGAAATTGAGGATGGAGTGGAGAGGTATATGAGGGGAGTGGGGGGCTGGGGTGTGGGTAACATGGGTGCGGTTTGTTTGTGGCCACCCCTTACGGGATTAAGGCTTCTGACAATAAATAGAAAAATAGACAGAAATTATCAGGAACAAAACTTAAGGGGAAAAAAACACCGCTGTTCACAGATGGAATAGGGGGGACTTCTAAGCAGTTAAGACGACCCCATCTCCCTGGAAACACAGCAACTGATGATGATGATGGTGCCACTGCCTCTACAAGTAGGGGCGACGGACATACGCCTTCATCATCTATGGCATCATCCTCAAGGTCATTTTTAAATGGCCTTTTAGAGAGGACAGATTACTCCCTCCGGGAGAGAACTCTCAAGACCCTATAGTACTCTTAACAGATTTTTTACATTTTTCAGTCGCCATATTCAAAATGTAATGAGGCAGATGCAGGCACCATCTGTTGGTATATACTGAGTGCTGGCAGTTGTTTTAAGACGGGAACCTGTTTTAGAGGGGGAAGATACAACCAGAACTCACTATATCCACACTCCACGAGTTTTCATTACTCTCAACACTATAGGACAAACACTGGAGGAGCTGAAACAGTACATATGAAATCATATAGAAAATGTACTTTGTAACACAGAGGGGAGTGGGTTTATTTTAGACTACATCAAACATTTAGAATAATTATAATTAAAAATGTTGCTCCTCAGTCTATAGGTACATATGTAGAACTCCCACTGGTGTTAGGAGAAGGAAGCAGATATTTAATCCTCGACCTATAACAGGAATAGATAAAGTCTATCTATCTATCTATAGCCCGACGCCCCAATCCCGCAAAGGGTGGCCGCAGACAAAACGCCTCCAAGTCACTCTGTCACCCACCATTTGACTCCCCTCCCCCCAACTCACCCCCCCCTCCCTCATATACCTCTCAACTCCATCCCTCCACCTCATCCTCGGTCTACCCCTCCCTCTCCCTCCCTCCACCTCACCTACATACACCCTCTTAGTCAGTCTTTCATTCTCCATCCTCTCCACATGTCCAAACCACCTCAGTGTATTTCTCCTAATCTTTTCAACCACATCCACATCTACCCCACAACGTTCCTTCACTTCTTCATTCGTCAACCTGTCCCTCCATGTCACTCCACATGCTCCTCCTCAAGTAACTCATTTCCACTGCTCTCACTCTTGACTTGTTCCCCTCTTGCAAGGTCCACGCCTCGCTTCCATACGTCAGGGTAGGGATCACAATACCATCATGCAGTGACTTCTTAACTTCCATACTCACCTCCCTATTTCTCATCACTGCTTTCAGTGTGCCAACAACCTTCCTTCCCTGCTGTACCCTTTCACGTACTTCATCCCCCAAAGTTCCATCCTTACTCATCACACTACCCAAGTACTTGAATGCACTCACATTCTCCATATCCTCACCATCCAACCTCACTGCACACTCTGTGACTTCATTCCTCTCAAACACCATAACTTTACTTTTGTTTACATTAACTTTCAGCTTCCTCCTCCTACACACTGTCCCAAATTCATTCACCAAACCTTGCAACTCCCATTCATCTTTCACTCAACAATACTGTATCATCAGCTTGTATAATACAGTGTTTGGCTGCTCATAAGATATTTTCTATCCATAATAAATGGAGGGACATGCAGCGTCGAGTGGATTCATGGGGAAAATGTAGTAGTTTGATAAAGTTTCCTCGAGGGAAAGAGATTTCTTGGTACTCCCGTGATCAGTTACAAACTCAAAATCAGATAAGTATTAATATTTATAGCTTGAATGATAAACATTCCTACGAATTGGCTATAGCCAGAATAGGGAGCAAGAAACATGAGGACAAAGTAAATTTACTTTTATTAGACAACAAACACTATTGGCTGATAAAAAATTTAAAGATATTTCTTCAAGCTTTTCTACATAAACGTCAACCTATGAGTCCTTTCTTCTGTGAAGTGTGCTTTTCGGAATTTGCTGGGGAGGAGGAGAAGGTTTCACATTCTCAGTATTGCTGCTCTCGGCAGAAAGAAATAATTCCTGACCCTGGTTCCACCATTAAATTTAAAAATTGGTGGAAAACAGTGTCCTCTGATTTTGTGTGCTTCTATGATTTTGAGGCCCAACTGAAGGATAGGGGTGATAAGGATCATATTGTCAGCACACTTCACGCTATAGCATATGCCTATATCATTGTGGATAGAGATGATAATATAGTAGACTCATATACATATGTTGGACCCGATGCAGCCACACATTTCATAGATAAAGTAACCCTCTCTTATGGGCAGTTACAAAGTCACCACAAATTTCCCATCCATATGACAGACGAGGATGAGGGAAAGCTTTCAAAGGCAAATGAAGTGTCAAGTTATGTGAGTCAGGATTTGTTAACGGTAGCGATAACCACAGACACCACTTACACCACACACAATTTAACAATTATGTAGGGGCTCTGTGAGGAAATGTAATATGCAGATGAAAGATAACTCTAATAAACTAATTACCATAGCTCATAATTCGTCCTATGATTTGGGGTTAGTCATTAAGGAAATCAAACAAGACCTCCCCATTAACCTGCTCTGCAAACAGGCACTTAAGTTTTTTAAGATTGATACTGGCAAGCTGAGATTCATCGATAGTTATGGCTTTATAAGTGGGAGTCTTGCTGATTTGGCTAAGGTACACATTCAGTTCTGGAAATTCTCTCAAACTCACTAAGGAAATACTTGGAGAAATGGATGAATCCTTAAAAGAAATGCTAATTTCTGGGAAGCAAGTATTTCCATATGAATATCGTTCTGAGACTGATAAGCTTGAAGATCATAGTTTACCACCCATTGATGCAATTTACAGTTCATTAAAAGGAAGGAGCATTACAGAGGAAGAGTATGATCATGCTTCAAAGTATGGGCAATGGCGGGTTGCTCTAGTTTGAAGGACCACCTAATGCTGTACCTTAAAGTTGACTGTAGCCTACTAGCTGATACGTTCACAAACTGGCGT
>NW_027644104.1:0-4995 GCF_032717465.1 Coenobita brevimanus
ATTGGCTACAGAGGATGACCTTAAAGAAATAAACAACAAATTTAATAAAATAGCTCCGATACTAACATACCAAGATAAATTCATCACAGGACAGAACTCAGCAATGAAGACAATTGTGAAAAATCTGAAAAAGGCAGAAAACATAGCTCTCGAGAGTGTAGATAAAATAAATGAAATGGAAGGAAACATTACACTTTTCCAACACTTCTCCATCATCACAGAACATATTGACACGATTCTACTGCAATTAGACAACACTAGAGATCGTTTCAGGGCACTTATGCAAGGAATTTCGAATGCTGGTGATGGCAAGATCACAATTGACTTACTCCCAGTTCATGAGCTACGTCAGATAATTAGTCAAGGCATACATAAACATAAATTGAAGCCGTTGTTCTGCAGTAGGGAATTCATGCAATATTATCCATATTTAGAAGCAACACTAACACCAACATCAGTAGTAGTTCATGTACCATTCATAACTGAAGACCTGTTCACAGTATACCAAATACATCCCTTCCTCTATAAAAATAGCAACACTTTGGTCATCATCAACATCGACACAGACACCGAACTCATCATGGTCTCCAAGAGATGGGACACTGTCACTTTTGCAAGTGAATCAACGATTGAACGAAAGTGCCGCACATCCTTACATGCTGTTTATCTTTGTCCTGCGTACATTTTCACGTTTCAGCCTACTGATACAGTCCCTTGTGAAATGGCTATCATCAGAAATGACAATATTCATAATCATTGCAACTTCGCTTTTGCTCCAGATAAACTTGTACACCATCAACGCATCGGACACTCACAGTTTTTTTATTTCACTCATAACACACCAGTTTACATAGCTTGTCCAGATATACCACCACCTCATACTTCAGCCTCAGGATTATACATAGCACCAGACTAATGTGCGGTATTTACACCAGCCATGTCTACTTTATCCACCATCAATCACTACACCATTCTCAATCATACACACAAACATTTCCACCCACTGCCTGATATGGACTTAAACATGAGCACAAGTATTAAGTTGACTTCACCAAAGTTTGAAACTATGCAGCTGATCAATGAAACAATGAAGCCCTGGGAAGATTTGAGTTTGAGTATGTTCAACCCATATTATGTGTATAGCCCAGCACCTACTGTCTTTATAATCGTCTGCATTGTAGCTGCAGTACTGCTGTTCGCAATGCACAGAATGCATGCAAGAATTGCAAATTTGGAGTCTGTATTTAGTGGGGGGAGAGTTAACATCCAAGTTAACCCCCCTGAATGAAGTGTACATATTTTGTATATAGTATTAATTATATATATATATATATATATATATATATATATATATATATATATATATATATATATATATATATATATATACAAAGAGGAATGACCCATGATATAGAAGTATGGCATACCAGTACCATTATCTTTAAATGAAATATTAATAACTCTTACCATAATCTTAATTTTAAACTATTTTTTTTTTCTTGCATGTATGCATTTCACTAAAATAACCCAAGTACATACTGTATTACAGTTAAATAGTTTACTTTTAATGCATTTATTCAAATATGTATACAACTTGTTTAAAATATAATATTACTGGATAATTGCTATTTACTATGAATGTTATCTGTATACAATATTATAATCAATATTATGTACTAATAGATTAGCATATGTCAATGATAATTGCTGTCGGAGGACCTTCAGCGGCGTGGCCGAGCAATGTTATGAGTCCATATTATATTTACAAATCATAATAGATAGATAGATAAATAGACAGATAGACAGCTCTATGCAAGCCTGGGAAAGGGAAATGATCTTGTAAGTTAACTGAGGAAATGCTGACGACAGATTAGGAAGTAGCAATGTCAAGAGATGATGCAGGTAGTGTGTCAGTGAGATAGCAGGGGAACAAAGCCTAGTGACATACACACATACTCACACACAGGTTTCTGGAACTTTCCAACCGCAGTGTAACACACGTGACACGACCCCTGTTTCCCCAGAATTTAGGAAAGGGAGCTCAGAAGGAGGCTAGCGATTGAACCGACAGGTAGTGGAGAGGGTGAACAAGAGAAGAGGGGCTCAACTAGACTTACTTATTATATTGTCTCTGTAAGACATACCCTGCTCAACTTAGATTTCTCTGAAGATAATAAATGAAGATCAACTCCTTGTATTCATCTTTAATTCCTACTACAAGAAATCGAGAGTGACAACTAAACCACAAAACTTCTCTACAAGTAACTACAAAGTCCTTTTTGTGACAATTCTTTTGTGGTAGTAAGCTATTAGTTCTGGTACCGTAAGACTGAAAAGTAAAGGCCTTCAATAAGTAATGAAAATCTGTCAGGTTTATATATGAGATATTACCGTTAGACTACTAGCGAATAGTTAAAAGACATTTATTTTCATTTTTGTTGTCTCCATGGACGACTACAGAAAGCGGGAATGTGGCGGAAGTTATAGTCATAGCTCTCGACTCTGAGGTTGTTATTATCATGCCCTGGCAACCTACCCCTCAACAGTGCATTCGATTTCGTTTATAATATGAGACACACATGATTCGTGTGTAATATGTTCATGTATAATAATATTCGTATATAATATATTGGTGCATAATAAAGAATTGTGTATAGTATGAAGAGGTGACGGTGCGGCCTTATTCTTTACCAACATCCGCGGCCTATCCACAAAATTACACTCAGTCCATTTTTTCCTTCAGTCCATATCCCCTTTGGCCCTTTTCCTCACAGAACCACAAATCTCACCCTCTACCGATATATCTCCATTTTGTTTTCCCGGTTACCATCTCCTTACAAACTTTCGAAACAAGGGCGGCACCTGTTGTTATATCAAATCCCTGTATGCAGTTGACACTATTTTTAACTTCACTTCATCCAGTTTTGATTACTCATTATAAAAATTAAATTGCCAAAACATTACCAAATATATCTGTGTAGTTTATCGTTCCCCCAATGCTTCTTCGGAACCCAGTGTATTTGATTCCATATCCACTCAGTTGAGTAACCTTGACCTTGCCCTTGGCAATGAAATTACCATTTTGGGTGATTTTAACATACACAGTGTTGAATGGTTATTGCATTCTGCCCGGACTGACGACGCTGGTCTAGAATGCGAGCTGTTTGTGGAATCGTTTAATCTCACCCAGTTGATAAAGCAACCAACCAGAGTACCTGATAATCCTGACCATAATGCCCATCTCTTGGATTTATTCTTGACAAATAATCCAGATCAATACAGGATAGAGGTACTGTCACCACTTGGATCCTCTGACCACAATCTCATCAAAGCCTCATTAGTTAACCCTCCTACATCTCCCCATTCCGAACCTGTCAGGGTGACCCGATGGCACTTTGACAGGGCAGACTGGGATGGACTTAGAAATTATCTTGCTGATGTTCCATGGCAGTCTTTCTTCTCTAGTGATCCTAATTCTATCCAGTCCCACATTTGCGACTTAATACTAGCTGGTATGGATTTATTCATACCAAGTCAACAATTCCCTAAAAGATCAAACTCTCCAAAATGGTTTGATGGCAATTGTGCCAGAGCAACAGCCCAAAAGTCATTAGCATTTAACTCTTACTTAAAATCAAAAACATCTGAATCACTCTCCCAATTTAAACTTGCTAGAAATCATGCAAAAGCTGTATTAAATCTATGTAAATCAAACTTTCTTCAAAAGCAAGCATCAAAACTACTTAACAACCCTAATGACAATAGAATATTCTGGTCAACTCTTAATTCTTTCAATAATAACTTTAACAAGTCATCTTCCATTCCCCCACTAAAATCTTCAGATGGCAATATTACAAATAACCCATGTGGGAAAGCAGATATCTTTGCTAGGACCTTTGCAAGAAACTCTACCATGGATGATACCAGCCAGAATGTCTCAGTACTGGAACTTGATTCTCCCGAAATTGCCCCACTTAAAATACAAAGATACGTAAAATCCATCCTAGACAATTTACCTACCAACAAAGCTCCAGGCCCAGATGGAATTCCGCCAATTGTTTTGAAAAAGTGTTCCCCTGAATTTGCCTTTGTCCTAGCTAAATTATTCAGACTTTGCATATGTACTTCTTTATTCCCAAATTCATGGAAAGAAGCCAATATCCACCCAGTTCCGAAGAAAAGAAGTTCGTCTGACCCCTCCAATTACAGACCAATAGCTGTCACATCTTCTCTTGGTAAGGTATTTGAAACTTTAATTAATAAGCATATTGTTTAACATCTTGAATCCAACAACTTAATCAGTGATAGACAATACGGTTTTTGCCACGAAAGATCCACCATTGACATACTCAATCTCTTAACTCATACCATCCATCAATCAATTGATCTTTTTGGAGAAACTCATGCAGTAGCTCTTGATATCTCTAAAGCTTTCGACAGAGTATGGCACCGTTCTCTGCTGTCCAAACTCCCTTGCTATGGACTAACGTCTTTTGTTCCTTTGATTTCTTCTTATCTTAGTGACAGGAATATAAGAGTAAAAGTAGATGATGTATATTCGAATTTCCACTCAATTAACGCCGACGTGCCGCAGGGATCAGTTCTGGCGCCAACCCTATTTCTGGTTCGTATTAATGATCTCTTATCTGTCACTCACAATCCCATTCACTCATATGCAGATGACTCAACACTACATAGTTCATTCACACTCAAACATCCATTTACAAAGTCTAATATCTCTACCTCTCAACTCAGTACAGCCATCTCCATAAATCAAGATCTATCTACAATCAGTGAATGGGGACAAAACAACCTTGTCTCTTTTAATGCTAGTAAAACTAAATATATACAGTTTACTAATAGACAGATATTGCCAGATTCGTACATTACCTTCAGTGCTACTAATATTCCCATCTCCAAAAGTATTGAAATTCTTGGTGTCTCACTTAACAGTGCCCTCAGCTGGACCTCTCATGTCAGTTCACTTGCTAAAAC
>NW_027644105.1:0-18602 GCF_032717465.1 Coenobita brevimanus
TGCCTCAAAGAAACTTGGATTATTGTACAGAGTCCGTAACTTCTTCGCGGATGAGCAGTTAGCTATAATTTATAAGAGTCATGTGCGCTCTCAGCTTGAATATTGCTCACCCTTGTGGAATGGTTGTGGAGAGGTTGCATTCAGACAACTAGACAAAATTCAGAATAAAGCTGTTAGAATCATTAACAACCCTGCCATTACATATAAACTACCTCCCCTGCAAGTAAGAAGGAATGTTGCCTCCCTTGCATTATTTTACAGATATTTTTTTTGGCAAATGCTCAGACGAAGTTGCGTCCATTGTGCCACCTCTCCATGCCTTCCCTCGTGCTACACGGGCATCTGGTAGCGCTCATGACTGGAATGTCACTCAACCATATTGCAGAACTTCTGCCTACCAGAATTCTTTCATTCCCCGAACTGCATCTCTCTGGAACTCGCTTCCCTAGAGTTGTTTTCCTCCAAATTTCAACCCACAACTGTTCAAGTCTAACTGTTACAGATATTTTATGAACAGAGGACACCAGTAATCTGGTGTATGGATTATTTTTTTTTTACCCATTTGTTTTTCCTTCCTCCATTCTGTTATTTAAAAAAAACAAAACAAAAAAAAACAAATCGGATGCACTTTTGACTGGTAGATTGCCAGGGTATGATAATGACAACCTCACAGTTGTGCACTGTGACTATGGTAGGCTATTTTAACCCAACCCGTTCCGCAGATGTTCCCGTGAGCCCTTCCCACAGCTGAGCATTCCCGAGAGAAATCAAGAAAATCGTATATTTTTAAAACTTCATATCTCAGTTAATACTTAAGTAAATATAAAAAACGAGGTGTCATAATACTCACCAATCATTCCACTTCAGACTGATTTCATCAGATAGACCGTGAAGTGCATGTACGGCGAGTGAGTGGGGAATGGGGGCAATTTTTGTTGTTTTTTTGCCGGTGTCTGTATGCGTGGCAGATGTTTGGTGACACAACTAAGGCTAAAACAAGCCCTCCACAATAATAACACTTCGATAACACTTCCAGACGACCAGAATCCACCACAAACACTATTTACGTGAAAAATTGTCCATAATCGGTAGTACTTGGTGCTGGGAGGCCTGTAACCATAGCAACGACCTTGTGTCAGGCTGCCTGCTCACCTCACCACCACCCTGCCTTACCGTCAGACAGTCAGAAAGACAATCTCTCTCTCTCTCTCTCTCTCTCTCTCTCACACACACACACACACACACACACACACACACACACACACACACACACACACACACACACGGAAATGTATGTTTGGCTTGCATTGTCGCTCGATTCTGGCACTGCACTGTGACTAGAAGTCTGTGTATTACAACTACTACAAATAATACTATTATTACTACTACTACTATACTACTACTACAACTACCACTACTACAACTACTACTACTACTACCACCACAACTGCTACAAACAATACCACTACTACTACTACTACTACATAAAACCTAAAAAAAAAAATGTTGTGAACAAAAAAGTTATACACGTACTGTCCATAATTGAAAATGCTGTATTTTCCACTATAACAGATTTTTTTCCTGTGATTTAGACTTTTTCATCATAATAAATAAACGCACACAAAAATTTTCATTAAAAAATAAGGCACTGATTTCATCATGAAGCGAACTTTCTGCATCCATTACTCACGAAAATAGACAGAGCTGTGGCGCGAGGCACCACGTTTCCTCCTCCCTCCCTCCTCCCTTTCTTCACTCCCCTACATTTTCCACTATTATTTTCCTGTGATTTGTACTTTTTCATCATAACAAACAGACACACAGGAAAACTTTATTCAAAATAAGGCACAGATTTCATCATAAAACAAACTTTCTGCTTTCATTATCCATGTAAATAGAGAGGGGTGGTGTGAGGCTCGTTGCACCTTGTTTCCTTCTCCCTTATCCCTCCCTCCTTCAGCTCCTCCCTTTCTCCATTCCCTACCTTCTCTTCCATCTCCTTATCCTTGCCAATTTCCCTCCTTCCAGGATCGTTAATACCCTCTTAACTATTCACATCATTGGAAATAGCAGATGAACGTACAGGAGGAAATGATGGGCGCACAGTGGAATCACGTCATCCACCCTCTTCATTCATTTTTTCATTCATTGCCAGACGCCATGTATCCCAAACGGGGTGGCCAAGGACTTAGAGTTAATTGTTTTACAGGGAGGGGCACTAATCCTCCACCAATCCCACTTGACACATAGGGAGAACTCTTCATGCGAAGCATAAATATCGACACTCATTATGGCGGTCGCTTTCCTGAGAGGAAGTCACTTTCTTCACTCACAGTTGGTAATAATGTCACCTCAAGTTCTCTTCCTATCGCTCTATCACTAAGGCCTTTTCTTTTCTGGCTTATGGACTTCATTGGTGTTGAAGCCAGTGGCTGCGGGTGCTCAGCCAAGGGTCCGGACACGGCAAACTTTTTGTGTAGGTCTATCCATTACAGAAGTACAGTTGTGGACATGTCAAACAGAAACACCCCATTCACCAGTGAGGTGGTGAAATGCTCTTCACCTGTGGTAACACTGACAGGTGTGGAACTTCACCAGGTTTCGTCTGGTAGCTAGGATGAACCGAATGTTGTGATCATTACCGCTGTGCTCAGTTATTGGTGGTGACTTAATATATAAGCAATGTTATGTTGGAGAATATACTGATAATAGCATGTAATGATTATGGTATTTTTTTTTATCTGTCACACAATACACCTTCTACATAATGGCAGTTATTATGAATGACACGGATTTCATGGGTAGTTTAGTTTTGAGTCATGAACCAAGCAGCAGTTAACAAATCATCATATAAGCCACAGTTATCAGCTTCCTGACAGCTATCAATGAACAGAGAATTATCATGACGCCCACCTTCCCTACCGTGAACCTGACATTTGTAGACCTCTGAAATCGAAGCAAGATCACTACATACAGGAGGTGGCACCACAGGAGGCGGCAGGGTGGGGGTGGAGGGCCTGGGAGACAGGATGAAGGAGGTGGGTGAGGAAGGGGGCAATAGTAGTCGAACGGGGGGCTAGAGGAGAGGAGTGATGAGGTAGGGGACGGTGGACTTTGGTAGACGACAAAAGCTACAGCGGGAGGGATTACAAGGTGATGACTAGGCCAAATCATTGTTTCATGGAGAATATGGAATTTTACAGTCAGACCATAATCTTTATGCAGATATTGCCACGTGTTGTAAATGGCCATCATGGTTTGTCACAATTCACGACACACATTCCACTGGGTGGATTAGTACCCCTGCATTATGTCTATGGTGACTATTCATTACCCCTGTATTATAAATATTGTGACTATTCGTTAATGTACAAATATATGACACATCCCTACAGTTTGTCAGGTTACAACTGTTGCTACAGTGACTGGGGATTACTCTTGTAGCCTATTGCGTAAGATCATCATGGATGACGACTAATATCGCAGAGCAGGGATAGGCCTACGTAGATTTTTTTACCACCAATAAATGTGAATATCTGACAGTAATGATGGTCCCTATTGTTCTCATTAATATCTGTGTGATATCGATGTAAAATAAAAGTGGATTAACTTAACCCAGGTTTATGTTACCGTTTTCTGTATACCGTACTTGGCTATTGATTTTACACATTCCAAGTGGTTATCGGTTATATTTAGGTCCACACTGAGCAACTGTCGTATGCCCCAACCATTCCTTCACAAATCCTCGAGCTCGTAATGGTGGAACAAGGTCGTAATGTCTGCAGTTATCCAGTCTGAGCACATGCATATTATATCAACTATGCCATTAGTTACACAAATCACTTGTATTAAATGCAAACACACACTTTATCTGCAGTGTGTTTTGTTATGCTAAACAACCGAGTAGAGTTCATACTGTGTGAAATTGACAGGATGCAAATAAATACGAGGACCATTGCCCTGTTCATGGAGAGCAACTATTGAGCCACACATCTCAGCAGTGTCCAAACATGGAGCTGTTGCCCTGGCTAAGTCTGTCTATCTATTGCCAGACGCCTTAATCCCGTAAGGGGTGGCCACAAACAAACCGCCTCCAAGTCGCCCTGTCCCCAACCATTTCACTGCCCTGCTCCCAGCTCACAACCCCCTCTTTCATATCGTCACCCTCATAAAGAAACTGCCTAAGTCATTTCTACTTTTTGGAAAATCGAAAAAACTGTATCATTTTCTTAACTTTTCAATGACTTAAGCAGAAACTTGAAGCGCATATTAGACCACTCACACCCTAGACCTGACAAAGGCAGCTGTACCAATAGGTGCGCCACGTGATGAAGAATTGATTTAGGCAAAAATCCAGAAATCGCCGAAAAATGACTTAGGCAGTCTCATTATGAGGGTGACGATATACCTCTCCACTCCATCCCTCCAACTCATCCTTGGCCTTCCCCCCTCTCCCCCCCTCCACCTCGCTCACATAACTCTCCTTGTCAGTCTCTCACTCTCCATCCTCTCCACATGGCCAAACCACCTCAATGTGTTTCTCCCAACGCTTCCTATCACATCCACATCCACACCACAGCGCTCCTTCACATCCTCATTTGTCAGTCTGTCTCTCCATGTGACTCCACAGGCTCCTCTCAAATATCTCATTTCCACTGTTCTCACTCCTGACTTGTGTCCCTCCAAAAAGGTCCAAGTTTCACATCCATATGTTAGTGTTGGTATCACAATACTGTCATTATAGTAACTTTTACACTTCCAGGCTAACTACCTTGTTTCTTATCACTGCTTTCAAGGAACAAGCAACCTTTATTCCTTGTTGTACCCGTTCAAGCACTTCATCCTCCAAACTTCCATCCTTAATCATCATACTATCCAAGTACTTAAATGCACTCAGGTTTTCCATTTCCTCATCGTCCAGCCTCACTGTACATCCACTGAATTCACTTTTCTCGTAGACCATAACTTTACTCTTCTTTACATTCACCTTTAGATTCCATTTCTTACACACTTTCCCAAACTCCCCTTTGTCTTCATTTAACAACACAGTATCATCTGCAAACAACAGTACAGGGAGTTTCCAAACCCTGCCCTCTCTTATTAGGGCCACTCCAACATCCACTGCCCTACTTTGTATCTCTTTTATAACCCCATCCATATACAGACTGAACAACCATGGAGACATGACACATTCCTGTTTCATTCCAATTTTCAAGTAGAAAAATTTACTCAGGTTGCTATCCACATGCACTGCAGCCTTAGCACCCTCATACACACTCTTCACAGCATTCAACAACTCCCCATCTGCTCCATATATTCCTAATACTTTCCACAATCCTTGTCTATCCACCTTGTCATATGCTTTCTCCATATCCTTCTCTAGAAGCTTTTCCACTGAAGATCTAAGAATGAATATTTGATTTACATAACCTCTTCTCTTCCTAAAACCTACCTGTTCTTCTCCATCTAATTCCTCTGTTATTTCCCTAAGTCTATCAATAAGTATCCTACCATATACTTTTCCTATCAGACTAAGAAGACAAATGCCCCTATGATTACCACACACTTCTTTTTCCACTTTTCCTTTGTACAAGGGAATAATTATACCTGACTTCCAATTCTCCGGGACTCTACCTTCCTCCCAGGCCAATCTGCACATCTTCCACATCCATTCTATCACTGTCTCTCCCCTATGCTTCAGCAACTCACCACACACTTCATCAATACCTGAGGCTTTCCCCAGTTTGACTTCTTCATTCCTTCCACAACTTCCTCCCCACTGTAACCCCGCTAAGTAACGGTGTATATTGTAATCCATTAACCCATAGCCTCCGGGGGGTTCCCGGCAGCTGCACACTCCTCCCTACGGGCGATTTCTGAGATTTTGGAAAAAATACCCCTACTTCAAACCCTTATATCTGACAAAATATAACATCTAGAGAATTCAATGAAAGTTCCTAAGACTCATCAACTCTTCCTCTTTCCAATGAAGGTATCCCGAGGTCTCTAGGTGGTCCCATCGATGAGTAAGGATGAGTTGAAGACGAGTGGTTTTTCACGTTTTGGCGCGCGGCTCCGAGCGTGTACCACTGGCAATGGCCTGGGCCCGGCCGGCTACCATGGCAAAACTGACTGGAGTGGTGATTGTAACACTGCCCGTGCGTCCTTGGAATGCGGAATATTCCACTCGTTTTTTCTACTCCTCCTTACTCACCGCCGTGAGAATGAGTCATCACCCGGTTCATGTGGCTCACCCAAGGATTTACCGTCCACACCACCATGCCACAATGCCTTCTAGGTGTGTGGGAAAGGAAATATCTGGTCGTTTTTCTGTACTCACTTCTGTAAATAATCATATTTCTCCTTTACTAAGACACTTAGAACTGCACTTTTCATCACGATTACGGGAATTGCACTTTGACAAGTAAGTGCTGTTGCTCTTTCACGCATGATCGTAGAGTATGAGGTAATCATTTGTACTGTAAATCAGACTGCTTTGTACCAATCAGGGTTATAGTGAAAATCATATAAATGTTTTACACAACTAACATTATTTGTACTTCACATCACAGATACACTGATGCTCATATTTGGCACAATCCCCCTGAGTATTGAGTGAAATAATTTAGGTATAGTGAAGCCGGTATTGTTCACTGTGGCCCGCTCACAAGTGGTTTTCTTTCATGTAACAGGTAGGCAAACTCAAGGTATATCCAATAATTTTCTAACCAATATCCAATAAACAGTATCAACTGTATTGCACTTACTATAAATCACTTATATGCAATTGTAGAACTTATGAAAGACTTATGTCTTAGCACTTTATATAACTCACTTATAATATCACACATTTCACTCATTTATGAAAATACACAAACTTCTGCACTGTTGTACACTAATTACACTTCCCCACACACCTGCTCAGTACTCATACCACTCCCGAAGGGCCTGACTGTGGAGATTCTGCTCTTGAAATGGTAGGCTGAGGTGTGGGAGAGCGCTGGAGGAAGATACGTCGGCAAGCAGGCGGTGAGGTTGTGGAAACAGCTCTGCGGCGTTTTATTCGGCAGATGACCGCCAGGTCTGCATCACTTTCCCGATGTCCTGGGTCATCTTGCGCCTCCTCATCGCCGAAATCATCACTCTCGTAGACTGTCCCTTCCTCCTGGAGAAGTCAGAGAGCCCT
The DNA here is from genome assembly GCF_032717465.1 of Coenobita brevimanus. NCBI lineage: Eukaryota > Metazoa > Arthropoda > Malacostraca > Decapoda > Coenobitidae > Coenobita > Coenobita brevimanus. Next base: position 7,187 of record NW_027644105.1, read on the forward strand.
CTCTGACGTCAGAGGGCGAGTAGGGGTTGGAAGGCGAGAGAGCTCACTCTCCAAGTCGTAGCTTTTTTCTCCTCAGAGGACGTACTCTAGCTGAGTATACGAGAGGAGACAGTATCGTCATGGGCACGTCCTATAGCAATATCACTAAGCCCTTTATGTGGCACTAAGGGCTGAATTTTCGCCGGGGTTGATGAGGCAATTGGCCCTTCATGTGGTGGGACGGAATCGGATGATGTCAAGGAAGTTGACATTGCTCCTCTCGCTACCACTGCCGAGCACAAACTGAACCGTGCAACTGCAGGGTACCTGGGGGTCCTACCTACCCCGTGGTTATCACAGAAAATGGTCCCGTGCCCAAACAGTGGTGGGAAGGTGAGTGCGGTATATCAAGTCAACCGGCAGCCCTCTGCGCCCTGAATCCTGTCGTGCATACACGTCAGCTGGCGGATAGGGGTAAAAGAAAACAGGTGAACCACTTTCGCTGATGTATAAACATGTGATTTGCTGTTCATAATGCAGCAATCATTTCAACCATCTCCCCTCCCCACCAGTACCCACGTCTAGGTGCACACAGTTGTCAAGAAGAGGGGGGGGCGGACAGTGAGCTGGATACTGAGGTTGTGAATCAGATTGCGTAAAAGTTACATGTCCTTGATATCACGATTTACTTTATCAATATAGGGTTTACAGTAATCCGACATAAAGATCATGGTAAGGCATCTCCCTACCCACCTACTAGCCCACCCCAGTATTGCCACATGTGTTCTGGGACCCAGTCCATCCCCTCCTAGTAAATCACATTTCCATTTGTTTTACAGATAATAATGAGAACTATAGACACGCACCACTACTGCTAACTATTATTTATTGTGGCTTTCGATATCACAGTCATCATCCATGATGTTACTACATAAAAACAACTGCTATGACAACAGGGTGACATCAGACAAATATTCTAGGGATGTTTCATGTATCATCATGTGATGACAGTCATCATCATACACTAAAAATGCAGGGTTTGTGTAATGTGCTGCCCCGTAGGGAATTGGTCATCCTATGGACGATAAATTATAGCAAAATATTCTGATAGACTGTGCATCACGCCAAAGTCCGCAAAATTTTTATCAGCCTGAATATCAATTTCCATAAATCATCATTAAACTATAGCTGATATGGCATCATGTAGTCAGCTTATCATTTATCCATCCCATCCTAGCTTCCTACCACAGTCCCCTCTCCCCTACCCCATCACTTGCTTCCTATAGAGCCCCCCTCTCTCCCATCAGCAAGACCACAACAGCCCATTCCCAATCACCCACCTCCCTCTTGCCTCCCAGGTGCCCCACCCTGCTTCCTCCTGTGGTGCCACCTCTTATGAAATTGCGTCGATTAAAGAGGTCTACCAGTTTCAGGTTCACCGTCAGGGAGGAGGGGAGTCAGGGTAATTTTGTGATTATTATAATAGGTGTGGGAATGCTGATAATGTTATAATGGCCCATATGCTCACAGCAGGTAAATGTTGTATGGTTTGTGATGTTTGTCGAAGGTCACACTTATGAAACCTGTGTGTTTCATGTGAATAAAATAAGAATACGTATGGTGTGAAATTATTTTATTACCATATTCACAAAACATTATTTTCAGTACATTGTCAGGCAGAACATTGTTTATATACCACCAATAACTGTGCAAAGTGGGAAAGATCACCGGTTCGGTTCATCCTTGCAGTGAAGTTCCATACCAATCAGTGTTACCAGATGCGGACAGCATTACGCCACTTAAAGCTGATGGATGGGGTGTTTCTGTTTGATATGTCCGCAACTGTATGCAAGTGACTGGAGCATGACTCAGATGCATGCAGGAGGGTTGCCAGTGGCTGCATGTGGTGGAAATAAACCACAAAGTATTCAAACAATGCCGCAAAACACTAGATCGTGTATACATGCAACCTGGAAGGCCCCAGGAGGACATGTAAACATGACACCCAGACAGGATCAGTTAAATAGCTCAATCAACAAGCACAAATGAAGACATGTTTTACTCACAGACATGCAGCTATTACACTGCATTTGGCCATTTTTCCACAGAAAAAATCTGTGGAAGACTTAGTATAAGCCTGAGAACTGTCAGTGAATGATATATAAAAGAATCTCACAAATTTTCCAAGTTGGAGCTCCATGGAGAATGCAAATCTGTATCATAGTCTAGTATCCTTGGTGCCTAAATGACTGGCAAGAGTAATACAATGCAATAAGCACATCAGAGAGTTCAAAACTTCCAAATCAGCTTTTCCAGTTAGACAGGACATAGTGGTTTATTTAAAAAGAAAGATATTCTAGTTTTAAAAGACCAACAAATATGTGCTTTTGCATTGCACAAGTTTCTAAGCCCATGTTTTAGTCCTCTTTACTGTCTAGTATAGGAGAAAAAGGTATAATCTGTCATACCTAGTAATTTTGCATCAATAGGGAATAAAGTAGATAATTACATTTATTTTATGCTATGAGGAGGCAAGGAATAAGATGCAGAAAAAATATTGGTGCAGCTTTGGGTAGGGTATCCTTACTAAAAATAATTTTATTTTTGCAGCATCCTTATTGTTCCTGTATCATCACCATAGCATTTTAAAGCATATTGCATTTACTAGAATTTTCCTAGGTTGGCCTTCGAAACTGGATAATCAGTTTTTGAAATCCTGCGACGTAAACATGAGTACCAGGATATACTGTGCCACACGCAGAGTAATACATTACCGGTATACATTCAAATCAGGAAAACAGATGTTACACATTAGCTTGTAATATATCATTTGCCTTATGTTATTCATTCCTCATATTTCTTAGCATGATATACTACATACTTTTTGTTCTTTTCTTTTCGATATGACATGTCGAAGTACATAATTTTTTACCTCTAATTCAACAAGTATGCACGGAATGCATGGCAGTGCAGAGTGTCTGAGGCAATTTGAAACTCTGCCTTCACTTCTTGGGGCAACTATAGCCTATATATATATATATATATATATATATATATATATATATATATATATATATATATATATATTTGTTTTATGTGTCCCTACTCTGGGCATAGGCTTCACAGCCTGCTATCAAGGCCCAGCAGTCCTCCTACATACCATACACCTCTACATGTCACCACTTCAGCGCTAACACCCACCGTCCATATTGAATACATGCTAGGGCTGTCTCATACAGGACTGGTGTATTGGTATTAGCGGGGGTATTTTTACGACATGTCGGCGGGTCTTATAGTAGATCAGTAAAGCCTGATTTAATTAAATTCAAATCCTTAAACTATTCCCTGCCCCAGCGGGGATTTGAACCTGGGTCCCTTGGGACTGCAAACCACCTCTCTACCGACTGAGCCATATATATATATATATATATATATATATTTATATATATATATACAGTATATATATATATACTGTACATATATATATATATATATATATATATATATATATATATATATATATATACAGTATATATATATATACTGTACATATATATATATATATATATATATATATATATATATATATATATATATATATACAGTATATATATATATATATATATATATATATATATATATATATATATATATATATATATATATATATATATATATATATATATATATATATATATATATATATATATATATATATATATATATATATATATATATATATATATATATATATACTGCTTGTCGTAAAAGGCGACTAAAAGGGGTTGGCGGAGGGTTAGTGCCCCTCCCCGGAAAACAACTAACTAAAAAAACAAACAATAAGCCTCGGACAAGGACTGACCAAACGATGACGACCCAGGACCGGACAAAGGACTTGGTAATGACAACTTAGAATGGAAGAGGAGCGAATGATGAGGCGACAGAGAGAGATTGTCCAGGAGCTTGAGGGTGCGAAAGTGGATGTATGTGGAATAACTGAAACAAAATGGAGAGGAGAAAGTGTGAGAGAATGGGAGTATGGATGGGGTATATGTGCAGGAGTAGGTGAGAATGAGAGGGCAAAGGAAGGAGTATGTATAGTTGTGAGTAAAAGATGGAAGAGGAGCATAAGACAGTATGGATCAGTTGGGTCAAGGATTATGTGGGTAAAGTTGAAAGTGGGAATACAAATGTGGGCAATTGTGTGTGTGTGTATGCGCCAACGCAAGATCGTGCTAGAAGAGTGTGAGAAGAGTTCTGGACAAATGTAGAAGTGTGCATGGAAAAGTTTGGAAGGAATGAGAGAGTGTTTTTGATTGGTGATATGAATGGTAAAGTTGGGAATGTGAAGGTGGATGGAATAGTTGGTGAGTGGGGTGTGCCTGATGAGATAGATGAGAATGGGAGTGCGTTAGTGGACATTTGTGCTGGGAGGGGGTTGGTGAGAGCCAATACCCTCTTCAGGCATAAAATGATCCACAGGTATACATGGCAGGTGATGAGAAGGGTGGGTGGTGAACTGAATGAAAGGAAGGCAATGATTGATTATGTGTGTGTGCATGAAAGGATGCGAAGATGTGTAACGGATGCAAGAGCTCATAGAGGTTGGGGGAGTGGACTTTCTGACCACTACTTGGTGGTGGACAGAATTAGAGTTCAAGTAAGATGGAGAAAGAGAAGAAGGGAAAGACGATAGGAAGAAGTAGTTGCAAGGAGAGTGGAAAGGTTACAAGAGGAGGAGAAAAAGGCAGAGTATAAGAGAGAAGTGGAGGAACGATTGGGCAAATATGAACTGGAGCAGATGGGAGACGTGGAAGGTGTGTGTAGGATTTTTACAGAAGAAATATGCGCAGCATGTGATGTGGTGTGTGGAAGGAAGAGAAGAAGGAGGGGGGTGCAAGGAACAGCGTGGTGGACTGAAGAGGTGAGACAAGTTGTGGCACAAAAGAAGAAAGCATAAAATGAATGGATGAGAAATAGGGGCGTGGAAGAAGTTGAGAGGCAGAAGAGAGAGTTATATGTAGAAAGAAAGAGAGAGGTGAAAAGATTAGTAAGAGAGTAGTAAGAAGAGAGTGGATGAGGAATTTGGAAGGAATTTGAGTGTAAAGTGGAGGGACTGTAAGAAAATGTTCTGGAGAGAGGTGAAAAGAGTAAGACAGGGTGGAAGTGAAGTTAGCAGGGGAGTGAAAGATAAAAATGGTAGATTACTAGTGGAGAAGGGAGAAAAAGTGAGCAGATGGAGAGAACACTTTAAGGAATTGTTGAACAGAGTGGATGGAAGTAATGCGAGTATAAGTGGCTGGGGAATGGCTGGGAGAAGGAGGGAAGTGAGGAGACAGGAAGAAATCAGTAGGATAGAAGTTGTGGAAGCAATGAAGAAAGTTAAATCAGGGAAAGCCCCAGGAATTGATGGAGTGTGTGGTGAAATGCTGAAGCATGGGGGAGAGATAGTAGTAGAATGGATGTGGAAGATGTGCAGATTGGCCTGGGAGGAAGGTAGAGTCCCGGAGGATTGGAAGTCAGGTATAATTATTCCCTTGTACAAAGGAAAAGGGGAAAAAGAAGTGTGTGGTAATCATAGGGGCATTAGTCTTCTTAGTATAATAGGAAAGGTGTATGGTAGGATACTTATTGACAGAGTTAGAGAAAGAACAGAGAAATTAGTTGGAGAAGAACAGGGAGGCTTTAGGAAGGAAAGAGGTTGTGTAGATCAGATATTCATTCTTAGATCTTTAGTGGAAAAGTTTCTAGAGAAGGGAAAGAAGTTGTATGCGGCTTTCATGGATTTGGAGAAAGCATATGACAGGGTGGATAGACAAGGATTGTGGAAAGTGTTAAGAATATATGGAGTAGATGAGAAGTTGTTGAATGCTGTGAAGAGTAGGCTATGTACGATGGTGCGAAGGCTGCAGTGCGTGTGGATGGTGAACTAAGTGAATTTTTCTCTCTGAAAGTTGGTTTGAAACAGGGATGTGTCATGTCTCCATGGTTGTTCAATCTGTACATGGATGGGGTAATAAAAGAGGTACAAGGTAGGGTAGTGGATGTTGGAGTGGCCCTGGTGAGAGAGGACAGTGTTTGGAAACTCCCTGTACTGTTGTTTGCAGATGATACTGTGTTGTTGAGTAGACGAAGGGGAGCTGCAAGGCTCGGTGGATGAGTTTGGGAGAGTGTGTAGGAAACGGAATCTAAAGGTGAATGTAGGGAAGAGTAAAGTGATGGTCTTTGAGAGAGGTGAAGTTAGTGAATGTACAGCGAGGTTGGATGGTGAGGAATTGGAAAATGTGAGTACGTTTAAGTACTTGGGTAGTGTGATGAGTAAGGATGGAGGTTTGGAGGGTGAAGTGCTTGAAAGGGTACAGCAGGGAAGAAAGGTTGCTGGTTCTTTGAAAGCGGTGATAAGAAACAGGGAAGTGAGCATGGAAGTGAAAAAGTTACTACATGACAGTATTGTGATACGAACTCTAACGTACGGAAGTGAAGTTTGGACGTTGTTGGAAGGAGACAAGTCAAGAGTGAGAGCAGTGGAAATGAGTTATTTAAGAGGAGCCTGTGGAGTCATGGAGAGACAGGGTGACGAATGAGGATGTAAAGGAGCTTTGTGGTGTGGATGTGGATGTGATAGGAAGCGTTATGAGGAACACACTGAGGTAGTTTGGCCATGTGGAGAGGATGGAGGTGAAAGACTGACGAAGAAAGTGTATGTGAGTGAGGTGGAGGGGGAAGAGGGAGGGGAGGCTGAGGATGAGATGGTGGGCTGGGGTGGAGAGGTATATGAGAGAGGGGTGTGTGAGTTGGGAGCAGGGCAGTGAGATGGCGGGGGGACAGGGCGACTTGGAGGCGATTTGTTTGTGGCCACCCCAAACGGGATTGAGGCGTCTGGCAATATATAATATATATATATATATATATATATATATATATATATATATATATATATATATATATATATATATATATATATGTAGATAGATAGATAGATAGATAGATAGATATAGATAGATTGATAGATAGATAGATAGCTATTGTTTTTGCTGGTATTATTATTATTCTGGCCTCAGAGTCTCACGACAATTCCAGGGAAACTGGAAACCGTGCAAGGAACCTGAGGAGCCCAGGTTATGTGTCCTGGCATGGGCTATTGCTGATAGGAAAAACATCCAAATCTTTTACACACAATGGAAGGGCAAGTCAGAAAGTGTCATATTATTGTTTCTGAACGAGATAAAATTAGTCGTGCCTGCTGGAGATTTCAATCGGACATGAGCAAGTACTCTGAACTGACCACGTTGTGTCCTGGTATGGACCATTGCAGATAAAAAAAATATCCAAATCTCCCCAGTGAGGTCAAGGCCATTGTAAGAAACAGTAGGTGGAGACTAGTGACAGTCTGCAAGTCGGTTACAGAGTTTAGTTCTTTTTTTTTTCTTGTAGGCTGTAGTGATGGTGGCTCTGTAGTAAAAATTGATGTCATCCTCCTTCTTATGGTTTCTATCGTTATTATTGTTGTACCAACTATCAATGATTTTCCTTTTTTGTCAGTTGATGTCTTTATTAGAAGAGCTATCGCTGATTAATACTTGTGTAGAATGCTCTACACGATTATTAATCAACAATGTCTTCTTTAATAAGGACATCAACTGTCATAAATAACTTGTACAACAAGAATAACAACAGAAACCATGAGAAGGGGGATTACATCATCCTCTACTACAGAGCCACTTTCTCAACAGCGTACAAGAAAAAATAAAGAATTATAAAAAATATGGTGAAGCGAAATGTGTGGCCATTAAACCCCGAAAAGAGACTTAACTGGTAATATACTACAGGAGTAAACAGACTAGCCACCTGCTACTAAGGAACAGCCACTGCCAGGAGAGAGGTACACTTCAGAGGTTGCATGTTGTATATAGGTCCTCCCCTCTGCCCATGTGGGCATGACGACCATGAAATTGTCTCGACGCCTGAGTTACCACCTTAGAATCTGGAGCACCTAAAATCCACCTTCACAGGAACACAAAATCCACCTTCACAGGAACACAAAATTGCCCTTACAAGGATAATATTGGAAGAAAACACACAAATTTTATCTATATGTGAAGATGTAAGACGCCTCCCTTTACTAAAAGGACACTATATCAAAGAACTAAACCCAAAACTCGGTATACAAGTGGAAGATCTCCAAGCCCTCCCAAGCTTATGGCAGGCCACACCCCAAGTTATAACAACCATTTAGGATCGAGTACATGCAGGTGTCCCATCCAGGACACAGATTAACTAGCGCCCACCTTACCTGTTCAGCATATATATATATATATATATATATATATATATATATATATATATATATATATATATATATATATATATATATATATATATCCAGTGGCTTAGGCTGTCTGGTAGAGATTCTATGTTGGGTGAGAAATGCTTGTGAGTGTGATTGGAGTGTTGTAGTGGCTTTGGATGTGTGTGTACTCTGTGAACCAAGTGTAATCGGCCCGCCTTAAGCCGACTAGGTGCAAGCATAATAGTATGTGACACTGGTTTAACCACAGCACCCCTTAGGTCCACCAAAGTAGTAAGTGGCTCAGTGAACGCTTCCCAAAGTTTTTACAACTCTGGCGGGAGGTGAACCCACGTCCACCAACATGCGAGACGCACACTCTACCTCTGTACCACAGAGGCTCTCTCTCTCTCTCTCTGTATATATATATATATATATATATATATATATATATATATATATATATATATATATATATATATATATATATATTAAGGAAGGGGGTGAAAAGAAGACGGGTTAGTTGAAGAAGAAGTGGGAAAGTATGAAGGAAGAGGAGTGGAAAGATGGTGGGCTGACCACCTTGCTTTTTTTGTTTAGGATGCTTATTCATGCGTATGTGTGCATTCTTGGCAGCATACACACACACACGATTAACTTGGATCTCTAGCTAGCTAGCTAGGAAGGTGTGATCCATTATGGTCTTAGTAAATTGGTATAGGGTCATGGTTGTTTATTATGGTTTTTAAACTACTAGGGAACCATTTATGGAAAGAGCGATTTTCTTCATTAATGGTATTTGTATGCGCCTTGTATATCTCGGGGTTTATTTCCTCGATTTTACTCCAAATTTTTTTGGCTTGGTTATGTAGTCTTATGTTTAATGGTTTGGTTTTGGATGATGTCATGTATTTGTTCCGTGTTTAGTGTGTAAGGGTACTGCTGATTAGTAGCAAATCAGAGGGCTTTGTTCTGTGAAATTTGTAGTTTCTTAAGTTGGGTGTAGCTGAAGGTGTGTGTGAGAATGGGAGGATATTCTAGAACAGGGAGGATCAGTGCATTAACAAGATGGGTTTTGATTTTTGTAGGCATGTTTTTAAACCTGAGTAAGCGGGATAATGCTCCTGTGGCATTTTGTTTCCTATCCTTTACACTAGGAATATAGCCACTTGAATTAAGTTTTAAACCTAGTATTTTTCCGTCTTCTTTGGAGGCCAATTATGTCTTCGTTAATTATTAAAGGTTCTTTTCTAGTGTTGGCTAGCTGGATGACGGAAAATTTACTGGTGTTTATTTGTTTTCTTCATTTGGATTCCATATTTGTTTATTTTCTCGACTTCACTTTTGGTTCTTGAGTTCATGATACATTCTAGATGGTCCAGGATAGTTGACAATTTTGGGAGATATCGTCCGTACCAAGCTTATATTGATGACATGCAGGTGAAGCTTATGGGGTCTCCACTGGTAAAGATGGAGAAGAGAGTTGGTGAAAGTTAACACTCCTTTGGGGAAGTCTCACTCTCCAGAGCAAAGCTAGCACCTGTGTAATTATTTATTTTGATTTTAGCTTTCCTGTCGTTAAGAAAATTGTTACAGAGAATTATTTCAGTTGTAGTTGGAGAGGTTGAGATTAAGTAGTTTTATATTTAAGGCCTAAGTGCCACACCTTGTCAAAGGAGCTTTTTGTTACATCCCTAAGAGGATGATGTGGTATTGTCCATTGTTAGACTTACTTATTGGCTATTTGTTCCGACGCTATTGAAATTGCTTGAGTGGAGCCTCTTTGTAAACGGAATCCATACTGATTTTCATTATATAGATTATTAGTTTCAAGATGTATTCTAAGCCTTTTTATTAATTATTCTTTCTAGTAGCTTCCCAGGGATTTCCAAAAGGGAGATGGGTCTGTAATTTTCAACGAGATGTATGGGTTCTACTTGTCCCCTTGTTTGGGATTTAATTTTTATGATGGCTTCTTTAAATTTGCCCGGGGGAAATATCCTGCAGAGATGGTCGCGTTAAATGTTTTTTTTTTTTAAATGTTCAGTGGCTATGATGGGGAGATTGGATAGTATAGTTTTTTTATATCCACTTTCTCCCGGGCAAGTCTTTTTAAAGTTCTTAATGATAGAGGGTAAATTCGTCTACTGTGATAGGAGTGGTAAAATATTGTGTTTGAATCTAATCTGTCGGGAGTTAGCCGTGTGGTATGGAGTTAATCTATCTGTTTTGTTATTAAGGAATTCTCTTACTGTATTGTCGTGTCTATTGTTGTTTTATTCATTCTTCAAGTCTCTTGAAAGATGGACTCCCAGTGTCGTCTATGGAGTTATTTCTTTCTCAGAGGACGAGTGTTGTCTGTTTCCCAGATGATCCAGTACGTAATGAGGGTCAGGGGTTGAAATTCCTGAGAGGATTTTGATTTTTACGCCACAAGGTGGAGGGATGATCGTTATAAAGACTGGCGGTGGCGGTGTTTGCAATGGTGTTTGACCAGTGTGTGTTGTGTTCTGTTGAAGCGATGTTTGTAGTTGAGTTTGAAGTAATCTGTATAGCTTAAAGTGAGCTCGTGTCCATCCATGTGTTTGGGAGTGAGTTCTCAGTGCGTTGTATTGGTTGATGAGGATCTGGTGTGTCTCTGCTGTGTTTAGGAAGTAGTGATTGTTCTGTGTGTGGTTGTAGGGATGTTGTTGTTGATTGCCGTATTTATGTTGGAGTATCATCTTTCAAGAGACTGATCAATTTCCTCTAGTGTTCCGCTCATCGGGGGTACGGAAGTTAGTAAAGGCTGTGATGAGATCTTGTTTAAAATCATTCCAGTTGGCCATGGCAAAGTTAGGTCTAGGTGGAATAGGGACAGTTATTGACGCAGTGGAGATAAGTGGCGATTATGGGGGATGTGATCACTAGTGGTGAGAGGGACCGGGAGAGAAGTGGGTGTTGTGATAAGTTTTCAGGTTGCAAAGAACTATGTCTGGGGTGGAGGTGGAGTTGTGTGAGTAGACTGTAGGAAAGTTTGGACCAATGTGTCTTAACGTGGTGTCTGTGATGGAGTCTTGCAAGTTGTCTTTCCTGCGACGTTTGGGTTTCTGTTGCCCAGGAGGCGGTGTTTAGCGTTAGGACTTCACCGATCAGGTATACAGGGACGTT
>NW_027644106.1:0-4995 GCF_032717465.1 Coenobita brevimanus
TGCAAGGAGAGTGGAAAGGTTACAAGAGGAGGAGAAAAAGGCAGAGTATAAGAGAGAAGTGGAGGAACGATTGGGCAAATATGAACTGGAGCAGATGGGAGACGTGGAAGGTGTGTGTAGGATTTTTACAGAAGAAATATGCGCAGCATGTGATGTGGTGTGTGGAAGGAAGAGAAGAAGGAGGGGGGTGCAAGGAACAGCGTGGTGGACTGAAGAGGTGAGACAGGTTATGGCACAAAAGAAGAAAGCATAAAATGAATGGATGAGAAATAGGGGCGTGGAAGAAGTTGAGAGGCAGAAGAGAGAGTTATATGTAGAAAGAAAGAGAGAGGTGAAAAGATTAGTAAGAGAGAGTAAGAAGAGAGTGGATGAGGAATTTGGAAGGAATTTGAGTGTAAAGTGGAGGGACTGTAAGAAAATGTTCTGGAGAGAGGTGAAAAGAGTAAGACAGGGTGGAAGTGAAGTTAGCAGGGGAGTGAAAGATAAAAATGGTAGATTACTAGTGGAGAAGGGAGAAAAAGTGAGCAGATGGAGAGAACACTTTAAGGAATTGTTGAACAGAGTGGATGGAAGTAATGCGAGTATAAGTGGCTGGGGAATGGCTGGGAGAAGGAGGGAAGTGAGGAGACAGGAAGAAATCAGTAGGATAGAAGTTGTGGAAGCAATGAAGAAAGTTAAATCAGGGAAAGCCCCAGGAATTGATGGAGTGTGTGGTGAAATGCTGAAGCATGGGGGAGATAGTAGTAGAATGGATGTGGAAGATGTGCAGATTGGCCTGGGAGGAAGGTAGAGTCCCGGAGGATTGGAAGTCAGGGTATAATTATTCCCTTGTACAAAGGAAAAGGGGAAAAAGAAGTGTGTGGTAATCATAGGGGCATTAGTCTTCTTAGTATAATAGGAAAGGTGTATGGTAGGATACTTATTGACAGAGTTAGGAGAAAGAACAGAGAAATTAGTTGGAGAAGAACAGGAGGCTTTAGGAAGGAAAGAGGTTGTGTAGATCAGATATTCATTCTTAGATCTTTAGTGGAAAAGTTTTTAGGAGAAGGGAAAGAAGTTGTATGCGGCTTTCATGGATTTGGAGAAAGCATATGACAGGGTGGATAGACAAGGATTGTGGAAAGTGTTAAGAATATATGGAGTAGATGAGAAGTTGTTGAATGCTGTGAAGAGTAGGCTATGTACGATGGTGCTAAGGCTGCAGTGCGTGTGGATGGTGAACTAAGTGAATTTTTCTCTCTGAAAGTTGGTTTGAAAAACAGGGATGTGTCATGTCTCCATGGTTGTTCAATCTGTACATGGATGGGGTAATAAAAGAGGTACAAGGTAGGGTAGTGGATGTTGGAGTGGCCCTGGTGAGAGAGAGGACAGTGTTTGGAAACTCCCTGTACTGTTGTTTGCAGATGATACTGTGTTGTTGAGTAGACGAAGGGGAGCTGCAAGGCTCGGTGGATGAGTTTGGGAGAGTGTGTAGAAACGGAATCTAAAGGTGAATGTAGGGAAGAGTAAAGTGATGGTCTTTGAGAGAGGTGAAGTTAGTGAATGTACAGCGAGGTTGGATGGTGAGGAATTGGAAAATGTGAGTACGTTTAAGTACTTGGGTAGTGTGATGAGTAAGGATGGAGGTTTGGAGGGTGAAGTGCTTGAAAGGGTACAGCAGGGAAGAAAGGTTGCTGGTTCTTTGAAAGCGGTGATAAGAAACAGGGAAGTGAGCATGGAAGTGAAAAAGTTACTACATGACAGTATTGTGATACGAACTCTAACGTACGGAAGTGAAGTTTGGACGTTGTTGGAAGGAGACAAGTCAAGAGTGAGAGCAGTGGAAATGAGTTATTTAAGAGGAGCCTGTGGAGTCATGGAGAGACAGGGTGACGAATGAGGATGTAAAGGAGCTTTGTGGTGTGGATGTGGATGTGATAGGAAGCGTTATGAGGAACACACTGAGGTAGTTTGGCCATGTGGAGAGGATGGAGGGTGAAAGACTGACGAAGAAAGTGTATGTGAGTGAGGTGGAGGGGGGAAGAGGGAGGGGGAGGCTGAGGATGAGATGGAGGGATGGGGTGGAGAGGTATATGAGAGAGGGGTGTGTGAGTTGGGAGCAGGGCAGTGAGATGGCGGGGGACAGGGCGACTTGGAGGCGATTTGTTTGTGGCCACCCCAAACGGGATTGAGGCGTCTGGCAATATATAAATATATATATAAATATATATATATATATATATATATATATATATATATATATATATATATATATATATGTAGATAGATAGATAGATAGATAGATAGATATAGATAGATTGATAGATAGATAGATAGCTATTGTTTTTGCTGGTATTATTATTATTCTGGCCTCAGAGTCTCACGACAATTCCAGGGAAACTGGAAACCGTGCAAGGAACCTGAGGAGCCCAGGTTATGTGTCCTGGCATGGGCTATTGCTGATAGGAAAAACATCCAAATCTTTTACACACAATGGAAGGGCAAGTCAGAAAGTGTCATATTATTGTTTCTGAACGAGATAAAATTAGTCGTGCCTGCTGGAGATTTCAATCGGACATGAGCAAGTACTCTGAACTGACCACGTTGTGTCCTGGTATGGACCATTGCAGATAAAAAAAATATCCAAATCTCCCCAGTGAGGTCAAGGCCATTGTAAGAAACAGTAGGTGGAGACTAGTGACAGTCTGCAAGTCGGTTACAGAGTTTAGTTCTTTTTTTTTTCTTGTAGGCTGTAGTGATGGTGGCTCTGTAGTAAAAATTGATGTCATCCTCCTTCTTATGGTTTCTATCGTTATTATTGTTGTACCAACTATCAATGATTTTCCTTTTTTGTCAGTTGATGTCTTTATTAGAAGAGCTATCGCTGATTAATACTTGTGTAGAATGCTCTACACGATTATTAATCAACAATGTCTTCTTTAATAAGGACATCAACTGTCATAAATAACTTGTACAACAAGAATAACAACAGAAACCATGAGAAGGGGGATTACATCATCCTCTACTACAGAGCCACTTTCTCAACAGCGTACAAGAAAAAATAAAGAATTATAAAAAATATGGTGAAGCGAAATGTGTGGCCATTAAACCCCGAAAAGAGACTTAACTGGTAATATACTACAGGAGTAAACAGACTAGCCACCTGCTACTAAGGAACAGCCACTGCCAGGAGAGAGGTACACTTCAGAGGTTGCATGTTGTATATAGGTCCTCCCTCTGCCCATGTGGGCATGACGACCATGAAATTGTCTCGACGCCTGAGTTACCACCTTAGAATCTGGAGCACCTAAAATCCACCTTCACAGGAACACAAAATCCACCTTCACAGGAACACAAAATTGCCCTTACAAGGATAATATTGGAAGAAAACACACAAATTTTATCTATATGTGAAGATGTAAGACGCCTCCCTTTACTAAAAGGACACTATATCAAAGAACTAAACCCAAAACTCGGTATACAAGTGGAAGATCTCCAAGCCCTCCCAAGCTTATGGCAGGCCACACCCCAATTATAACAACCATTTAGGATCGAGTACATGCAGGTGTCCCATCCAGGACACAGATTAACTAGCGCCCACCTTACCTGTTCAGCATATATATATATATATATATATATATATATATATATATATATATATATATATATATATATATATATATATATATATATATCCAGTGGCTTAGGCTGTCTGGTAGAGATTCTATGTTGGGTGAGAAATGCTTGTGAGTGTGATTGGAGTGTTGTAGTGGCTTTGGATGTGTGTGTACTCTGGTGAACCAAGTGTAATCGGCCCGCCTTAAGCCGACTAGGTGCAAGCATAATAGTATGTGACACTGGTTTAACCACAGCACCCCTTAGGTCCACCAAAGTAGTAAGTGGCTCAGTGAACGCTTCCCAAAGTTTTTACAACTCTGGGGAGGTGAACCCACGTCCACCAACATGCGAGACGTACACTCTACCTCTGTACCACAGAGGCTCTCTCTCTCTCTCTCTGTATATATATATATATATATATATATATATATATATATATATATATATATATATATATATATATATATATATATATATATTAAGGAAGGGGGGTGAAAGAAGACTGGTTAGTTGAAGAATAATTCGGAAAGTATGAAGTAACAGGGAGTTGAAAGATGGTGGGCTGACAACCTTGATAAATTTTGTTTAGGATGCTTATTCATGCGTATGTGTGCATTCTTGGCAGCATACACACACACACGATTAACTTGGATCTCTAGCTAGCTAGCTAGGAAGGTGTGATCCATTATGGTCTTAGTAAATTGGTATAGGGTCATGGTTGTTTATTATGGTTTTTAAACTACTAGGGAACCATTTATGGAAAGAGCGATTTTCTTCATTAATGGTATTTGTATGCGCCTTGTATATCTCGGGGTTTATTTCCTCGATTTTACTCCAAATTTTTTTGGCTTGGTTATGTAGTCTTATGTTTAATGGTTTGGTTTTGGTGATGTCATGTATTTGTTCCGTGTTTAGTGTGTAAGGGTACTGCTGATTAGTAGCAAATCAGAGGGCTTTGTTCTGTGAAATTTGTAGTTTCTTAAGTTGGGTGTAGCTGAAGGTGTGTGTGAGAATGGGAGGATATTCTAGAACAGGGAGGATCAGTGCATTAACAAGATGGGTTTTGATTTTTGTAGGCATGTTTTTAAACCTGAGTAAGCGGGATAATGCTCCTGTGGCATTTTTGTTTCCTATCCTTACACTAGGAATATAGCCACTTGAATTAAGTTTTAAACCTAGTATTTTTCCGTCTTCTTTGAGGCCAATTATGTCTTCGTTAATTATTAAAGGTTCTTTTCTAGTGTTGGCTAGCTGGATGACGGAAAATTTACTGGTGTTTGTTTGTTTTCTTCATTTGGATTCATATTTGTTTATTTTCTCGACTTCACTTTTGGTTCTTGAGTTCATGATCATTCTAGATGGTCCAGGATAGTTGACAATTTGGGAGATATCGTCCGT
>NW_027644107.1:0-10989 GCF_032717465.1 Coenobita brevimanus
GTGGGGAATGGGGGCAATTTTTGTTGTTTTTTTTTTTTGCCGGTGTCTGTATGCGTGGCAGATGTTTGGTGACACAACTAAGGCTAAAACAAGCCCTCCACAATAATAATACCTCGATAACACTTCCAGACGACCAGAATCCACCACAAACACTATTTATGTGAAAAATTGTCCATAATCGGTAGTACTTGGTGCTGGGAGGCCTGTAACCATAGCAACGACCTTGTGTCTGGCTGCCTGCTCACTCCACCACCACCCTGCCTACTGCCGTCAGACAGTCAGAAAGACAATCTCTCTCTCTCTCTCTCTCTCTCTCACACACACACACACACACACACACACACACACACACACACACACACACACACACACACACACGGGAAATGTATGTTTGGCTTGCATTGTCGCTCGATTCTGGCACTGCACTGTGACTAGAAGTCTGTGTATTACAACTACTACAAATAATACTATTATTACTACTACTACTATACTACTACTACAACTACCACTACTACAACTACTACTACTACTACCACCACAACTGCTACAAACAATACCACTACTACTACTACTACTACATAAAACCTAAAAAAAAAAATGTTGTGAACAAAAAAGTTATACACGTACCGTCCATAATTGAAAATGCTGTATTTTCCACTATAACAGATTTTTTCCTGTGATTTAGACTTTTCTGTATCATCATAATAAATAAACGCACACAAAATTTTCATTAAAAATAAGGCACTGGATTTCATCAAGTGAAGCGAACTTTCTGCATCCATTACTCACGAAAATAGACAGAGCTGTGGCGCGAGGCACCACGTTTCCTCCTCCCTCCCTCCTCCCTTTCTTCTTCACTCCCCTACATTTTTCCACTTATTATTTTCCTGTGATTTGTACTTTTTCATCATAACAAACAGACACACAGGAAAACTCCTTATTCAAAATAAGGCACAGATTTCATCATAAAACAAACTTTCTGCTTTCATTATCCATGTAAATAGAGAGGGGTGGTGATGAGTGGCTCGTTGCACTCTTGTTTCCTTCTCCCTTATCCCTCCCTCCTTCAGCTCCTCCCTTTCTCCATTCCCTACCTTCTCTTCCATCTCCTTATCCTTGCCAATTTCCCTCCTTCCAGGATCGTTAATACCCTCTTAACTATTCACATCATTGGAAATAGCAGATGAACGTACAGGAGGAAATGATGGGCGCACAGTGGAATCACGTCATCCACCCTCTTCATTCATTTTTTTTCATTTCATTGCCAGACGCCATGTATCCCAAACGGGGTGGCCAAAGGACTTAGAGTTAATTGTTTTACAGGGAGGGGCACTAATCCTCCACCAATCCCCACTTGACACATAGGGAGAACTCTTTCATATATGGTACAGAAGCATAAATATCGACACTCATTATGGCGGTCGCTTTCCTGAGAGGAAGTCACTTTCTTCACTCACAGTTGGTAATAATGTCACCTCAAGTTCTCTTCCTATCGCTCTATCACTAAGGCCTTTTTCTTTTCTGGCTTATGGACTTCATTGGTGTTGAAGCCAGTGGCGGCCAGGTGCTCAGCCAAGGGTCCGGACACGGCAAATCTTTTTGTGTAGGTCTATCCATTACAGAAGTACAGTTGTGGACATGTCAAACAGAAAACACCCCATTCACCAGTGAGGTGGTGAAATGCTCTTCACCTGTAGGTAACACTCGACAGGTGTGGAACTTCACCAGGTTTCGTCTGGTAGCTAGGATGAACCGAATGTTGTGGGATCATTACCGCTGTGCTCAGTTGATTGGTGGTGACTTAATATATAAGCAATGTTATGTTGGAGAATATACTGATAATAGCATGTAATGATATATGGTATTTTTTTTATCTGTCACACAATACACCTTCTACATAATGGCAGCGTATTATGAATGACACGGATTTCATGGGTAGTTTAGTTTTGAGTCATGAACCAAGCAGCAGTTAACAAATCATCATATAAGCCACAGTTATCAGCTTCCTGACAGCTATCAATGAACAGAGAATTATCAGTGACGCTCCACCTTCCCTACCGTAGAACCTGACATTTGTAGACCTCTGAAATCGAAGCAAGATCACTACATACAGGGAGGTGGCACCCACAGGAGGCGGCAGGGTGGGGGTGGAGGGCCTGGGAGACAGGATGAAGGAGGTGGGTGGAGGAAGGGGGCAATAGTAGTCGAACGGGGGCTAGAGGAGAGGAGTGATGAGGTAGGGGACGGTGGACTTTGGTAAGACGACAAAAGCTACAGCGGGAGGAATTATAAGGTGATGACTAGGCCAAATCATTGTTTTGCATGGAGAATATGGAATTTTTACAGTCAGACCATAATCTTTATGCAGATATTGCCACGTGTTGTAAATGGCCATCATGGTTTGTCACAATTCACGACACACATTCCACTGGGTGGATTAGTACCCCCTGCATTATGTCTATGGTGACTATTCATTACCCCCTGTATTATAAATATTGTGACTATTCGTTAATGTACAAATATATGACACACATCCCTTTGCCAGTTTGTCAGGTTACAACTGTTGCTACAGTGACTGGGGATTACTCTTGTAGCCTATTGCGTAAGATCATCATGGATGACGACTAATATCGCAGAGCAGGGATAGGCCTACGTAGATTTTTTTTACCACCTCAATGGTAAATGTGAATATCTGACAGTAATGATGGTCCCTATTGTTCTCATTAATATCTGTGTGATATCGATGTAAAATAAAAGTGGATTAACTTAACCCAGGTTTATGTTACCGTTTTCTGTATACCGTACTTGGCTATTGATTTTTACACATTCCAAGTGGTTATCGGTTATATTTAGGTCCACACTGAGCTAACTGTCGTATGCCCCAACCATTCCTCTACACAAATCCCTCGAGCCTTTCGGTAATGGTGGAACAAGGTCGTAATGTCTGGCAGTTATCCAGTCTGAGCACATGCATATTATATCAACTATGCCATTAGTTACACAAATCACTTGTATTAAATGCAAACACACACTTTATCTGCAGTGTGTTTTGTTATGCTAAACAACCGAGTAGAGTTCATACTGTGTGAAATTGACAGGATGTAAATAAATACGGAGGACTCATTGCCCTGTTCATGGAGAGCAACTATTGAGCCACACATCTCAGCAGTGTCCGTAAACATGGAGCTGTTGCCCTGGCTAAGTCTGTCTATCTATTGCCAGAGCGCCAGTTAATCCTGTAAGGGGTGGCCACAAACAAACCGCCTCCAAGTCGCCCTGTCCCCAACCATTTCACTGCCCTGCTCCCAGCTCACAACCCCCTCTTTTTCATATCGTCACCCTCATAAAGAAACTGCCTAAGTCATGGCTTCTACTTTTTGGAAAATCGAAAAAAACTGTACTCGCTCTTTTTCTTAACTTTTCAATGACTCAAGCAGAAACTTGAAGCGCAGGTATTAGACCACTCACACCCTAGACCTGACAAAGGCAGCTGTACCAATAGGTGCGCCACGTGATGAAGAATTGATTTAGGCAAAAATCCAGAAATCGCCGAAAAATGACTTAGGCAGTCTCATTATGAGGGTGACGATATACCTCTCCACTCCATCCCTCCAACTCATCCTTGGCCTTCCCCCCTCTCCCCCCCTCCACCTCGCTCACATAACTCTCCTTGTCAGTCTCTCACTCTCCATCCTCTCCACATGGCCAAACCACCTCAATGTGTTTCTCCCCAACGCTTCCTATCACATCCACATCCACACCACAGCGCTCCTCTCCACATCCTCATTTGTCAGTCTGTCTCTCCATGTGACTCCACAGGCTCCTCTTCAAATATCTCATTTCCACTGTTCTCACTCCTGACTTGTGTCCCTCCAAAAAGGTCCAAGTTTCACATCCGATATGTTAGTGTTGGTATCACAATACTTGTCATTATAGTAACTTTTACACTTCCCAGGCTAACTACCTTTGTTTCCTTATCACTGCTTTCAAGGAACAAGCAACCTTTATTCCTTGTTGTAAATCTGTTCAAGCACTTCATCCCTCCAAACTTCCATCCTTAATCATCATACTATCCAAGTACTTTAAAATGCACCCAGGGTTTTCCATTTCCTCATCGTCCAGCCTCACTGTACATCCACTGAATTCACTTTTCTTGTAGACCATAACTTTACTCTTCTTTACATTCACCTTTAGATTCCATTTCTTACACACTTTCCCAAACTCCCCTTTGTCTTCATTTAACAACACAGTATCATCTGCAAACAACAGTACAGGGAGTTTCCAAACCCTGCCCTCTCTTATTAGGGCCACTCCAACATCCACTGCCCTACTTTGTATCTCTTTTATAACCCCATCCATATACAGACTGAACAACCATGGAGACATGACACATTCCTGTTTCATTCCAATTTTCAAGTAGAAAATTTACTCAGGTTGCTATCCACATGCACTGCAGCCTTAGCACCCTCATACACACTCTTCACAGCATTCAACAACTCCCCATCTGCTCCATATATTCCTAATACTTTCCACAATCCTTGTCTATCCACCTTGTCATATGCTTTCTCCATATCCTTCTCTAGAAGCTTTTCCACTGAAGATCTAAGAATGAATATTTGATTTACATAACCTCTTCTCTTCCTAAAACCTACCTGTTCTTCTCCATCTAATTCCTCTGTTATTTCCCTAAGTCTATCAATAAGTATCCTACCATATACTTTTCCTATCAGACTAAGAAGACAAATGCCCCTATGATTACCACACACTTCTTTTTCCACTTTTCCTTTGTACAAGGGAATAATTATACCTGACTTCCAATTCTCCGGGACTCCTACCTTCCTCCCAGGCCAATCTGCACATCTTCCACATCCATTCTATCACTGTCTCTCCCCTATGCTTCAGCAACTCACCACACACTTCATCAATACCTGAGGCTTTCCCCAGTTTGACTTCTTCATTCCTTCCACAACTTCCTCCCCACTGTAACCCCGCTAAGTAACGGTGTATATTGTAATCCATTAACCCATAGCCTCCGGGGGGTTCCCGGCAGCTGCACACTCCTACGGGCGATTTCTGAGATTTTGGAAAAAATACCCCTACTTCAAACCCTTATATCTGACAAAATATAACATCTAGAGAATTCAATGAAAGTTCCTAAGACTCATCAACTCTTCCTCTTTCCAATGAAGGTATCCCGAGGTCTCTAGGTGGTCCCATCGATGAGTAAGGATGAGTTGAAGACGAGTGGTTTTTCACGTTTTGGCGCGCGGCTCCGAGCGTGTACCACTGGCAATGGCCTGGGCCCGGCCGGCTACCATGGCAAAACTGACTGAGTGGTGATTGTAACACTGCCCGTGCGTCCTTGGAATGCGGAATATTCCACTCGTTTTTTCTACTCCTCCTTACTCACCGCCGTGAGAATGAGTCATCACCCGGTTCATGTGGCTCACCCAAGGATTTACCGTCCACACCACCATGCCACAATGCCTTCTAGGTGTGTGGGAAAGGAAATATCTGGTCGTTTTTCTGTACTCACTTCTGTAAATAATCATATTTCTCCTTTAATAAGACACATATAACTGCACATTTCATAACGATTACGGGAATTGCACTTTGACAAGTAAGTGCTGTTGCTCTTTCACGCATGATCGTAGAGTATGAGGTAATCATTTGTACTGTAAATCAGACTGCTTTGTACCAATCAGGGTTATAGTGAAAATCATATAAATGTTTTACACAACTAACATTATTTGTACTTCACATCACAGATACACTGATGCTCATATTTGGCACAATCCCCCTGAGTATTGAGTGAAATAATTTAGGTATAGTGAAGCCGGTATTGTTCACTGTGGCCCGCTCACAAGTGGTTTTCTTTCATGTAACAGGTAGGCAAACTCAAGGTATATCCAATAATTTTCTAACCAATATCCAATAAACAGTATCAACTGTATTGCACTTACTATAAATCACTTATATGCAATTGTAGAACTTATGAAAGACTTATGTCTTAGCACTTTATATAACTCACTTATAATATCACACATTTCACTCATTTATGAAAATACACAAACTTCTGCACTGTTGTACACTAATTACACTTCCCCACACACCTGCTCAGTACTCATACCACTCCCGAAGGGCCTGACTGTGGAGATTCTGCTCTTGAAATGGTAGGCTGAGGTGTGGGAGAGCGCTGGAGGAAGATACGTCGGCAAGCAGGCGGTGAGGTTGTGGGGAAACAGCTCTGCGGCGTTTTATTCGGCAGATGACCGCCAGGTCTGCATCACTTTCCCGATGTCCTGGGTCATCTTGCGCCTCCTCATCGCCGAAATCATCACTCTCGTAGGACTGTCCCTTCCTCCTGGAGAAGTCAGAGAGCCCTCTCTGACGTCAGAGGGCGAGTAGGGGTTGGAAGGCGAGAGAGCTCACTCTCCAAGTCGTAGCTTTTTTCTCCTCAGAGGACGTACTAGCTGAGTATACGAGAGGAGACAGTATCGTCATGGGCACGTCCTATAGCAATATCACTAAGCCCTTTATGTGGCACTAAGGGCTGAATTTTCGCCGGGGTTGATGAGGCAATTGGCCCTTCATGTGGTGGGACGGAATCGGATGATGTCAAGGACCTTGACCGTGCTCCACTCGCGACCACTGCCGAGCACAAACTGAACCGTGCAACTGCAGGGTACCTGGGGTCCTACCTACCCCTGTGGTTATCACAGAAAATGGTCCCGTGCCCAAACAGTGGTGGGAAGGTGAGTGCGGTATATCAAGTCAACTGGCAGCCCTCTGCGCCTTGAATCCTGTCGTGCATACACGCTCAGCTGGCGGATAGGGGTAAAAGAAAACAGGTGAACCACTTTCGCTGATGTATAAACATGTGATTTGCTGTTCATAATGCAGCAATCATTTCAACCATCTCCCCTCCCCACCAGTACCCACGTCTAGGTGCACACAGTTGTCAAGAAGAGGGGGGGGCGGACAGTGAGCTGGATACTGAGGTTGTGAATCAGATTGCGTAAAAGTTACATGTCCTTGATATCACGATTTACTTTATCAATATAGGGTTTACAGTAATCCGACATAAAGATCATGGTAAGGCATCTCCCTACCCACCTACTAGCCCACCCCAGTATTGCCACATGTGTTCTGGGACCCAGTCCATCCCCTCCTAGTAAATCACATTTCCATTTGTTTTACAGATAATAATGGGAACTATAGACACGCACCACTACTGCTAACTATTATTTATTGTGGCTTTCGATATCACAGTCATCATCCATGATGTTACTACATAAAAACAACTGCTATGACAACAGGGTGACATCAGACAAATATTCTAGGGATGTTTCATGTATCATCATGTGATGACAGTCATCATCATACACTAAAAATGCAGGGTTTGTGTAATGTGCTGCCCCGTAGGGAATTGGTCATCCTATGGACGATAAATTATAGCAAAATATTCTGATAGACTGTGCATCACGCCAAAGTCCGCAAAATTTTTATCAGCCTGAATATCAATTTCCATAAATCATCATTAAACTATAGCTGATATGGCATCATGTAGTCAGCTTATCATTTATCCATCCCATCCTAGCTTCCTACCACAGTCCCCTCTCCCCTACCCCATCACTTGCTTCCTATAGAGCCCCCCTCTCTCCCATCAGCAAGACCACAACAGCCCATTCCCAATCACCCACCTCCCTCTTGCCTCCCAGGTGCCCCACCCTGCTTCCTCCTGTGGTGCCACCTCTTATGAAATTGCGTCGATTAAAGAGGTCTACCAGTTTCAGGTTCACCGTCAGGGAGGAGGGGAGTCAGGGTAATTTTGTGATTATTATAATAGGTGTGGGAATGCTGATAATGTTATAATGGCCCATATGCTCACAGCAGGTAAATGTTGTATGGTTTGTGATGTTTGTCGAAGGTCACACTTATGAAACCTGTGTGTTTCATGTGAATAAAATAAGAATACGTATGGTGTGAAATTATTTTATTACCATATTCACAAAACATTATTTTCAGTACATTGTCAGGCAGAACATTGTTTATATACCACCAATAACTGTGCAAAGTGGGAAAGATCACCGGTTCGGTTCATCCTTGCAGTGAAGTTCCATACCAATCAGTGTTACCAGATGCGGACAGCATTACGCCACTTCGCTGATGGATGGGGTGTTTCTGTTTGATATGTCCGCAACTGTATGCAAGTGACTGGAGCATGACTCAGATGCATGCAGGAGGGTTGCCAGTGGCTGCATGTGGTGGAAATAAACCACAAAGTATTCAAACAATGCCGCAAAACACTAGATCATGTATACATGCAACCTGGAAGGCCCCAGGAGGACATGTAAACATGACACCCAGACAGGATCAGTTAAATAGCTCAATCAACAAGCACAAATGAAGACATGTTTTACTCACAGACATGCAGCTATTACACTGCATTTGGCCATTTTTCCACAGAAAAAATCTGTGGAAGACTTAGTATAAGCCTGAGAACTGTCAGTGAATGATATATAAAAGAATCTCACAAATTTTCCAAGTTGGAGCTCCATGGAGAATGCAAATCTGTATCATAGTCTAGTATCCTTGGTGCCTAAATGACTGGCAAGAGTAATACAATGCAATAAGCACATCAGAGAGTTCAAAACTTCCAAATCAGCTTTTCCAGTTAGACAGGACATAGTGGTTTATTTAAAAAGAAAGATATTCTAGTTTTAAAAGACCAACAAATATGTGCTTTTGCATTGCACAAGTTTCTAAGCCCATGTTTTAGTCCTCTTTACTGTCTAGTATAGGAGAAAAAGGTATAATCTGTCATACCTAGTAATTTTGCATCAATAGGGAATAAAGTAGATAATTACATTTATTTTATGCTATGAGGAGGCAAGGAATAAGATGCAGAAAAAATATTGGTGCAGCTTTGGGTAGGGTATCCTTACTAAAAATAATTTTATTTTTGCAGCATCCTTATTGTTCCTGTATCATCACCATAGCATTTTAAAGCATATTGCATTTACGAGAATTTTCCTAGGTTGGCCTTCGAAACTGGATAATCAGTTTTTGAAATCCTGCGACGTAAACATGAGTACCAGGATATACTGTGCCACACGCAGAGTAATACATTACCGGTATACATTCAAATCAGGAAAACAGATGTTACACATTAGCTTGTAATATATCATTGCCTTATGTTATTCATTCCTCATATTTCTTAGCATGATATACTACATACTTTTTTGTTCTTTTCTTTTCGATATGACATGTCGAAGTACATAATTTTTTACCTCTAATTCAACAAGTATGCACGGAATGCATGGCAGTGCAGAGTGTCTGAGGCAATTTGAAACTCTGCCTTCACTTCTTGGGGCAACTATAGCCTATATATATATATATATATATATATATATATATATATATATTTTTATGTGTCCGACTCTGGCCATAGGCTTCACAGCCTGCTATCAAGGCCCAGCAGTCCTCCTACATACCATACACCTCTACATGTCACCACTTCAGCGCTAACACCCACCGTCCATATTGAATACATGCTAGGGCTGTCTCATACAGGACTGGTGTATTGGTATTAGCGGGGGTATTTTTACGACATGTCGGCGGGTCTTATAGTAGATCAGTAAAGCCTGATTTAATTAAATTCAAATCCTTAAACTATTCCCTGCCCCAGCGGGGATTTGAACCTGGGTCCCTTGGGACTGCAAACCACCTCTACTGACTGAGCCATATATATATATATATATATATATATATATATATATATATATATATATATATTGTATATATATATATATACTGTACATATATATATATATATATATATATATATATATATATATATATATATACAGTATATATATATATACTGTACATATATATATATATATATATATATATATATATATATATATATATATATAGTATATATATATATACTATATATATATATATATATATATATATATATATATATATATATATATATATATATATATATATATATATATATATATATATACTGCTTGTCGTAAAAGGCTACTAAAAGGGTTGGCGGAGGGTTAGTGCCCCTCCCCGGAAAACAACTAACTAAAAACAAACAATAAGCCTCGGACAAGGACTGACCAAACGATGACGACCCAGGACCGGACAAAGGACTTGGTAATGACAACTTAGAATGTAAGAGGAGCGAATGATGAGGCGAAAGAGAGAGAGATTGTCCAGGAGCTTGAGGGTGCGAAAGTGGATGTATGTGGAATAACTGAAACAAAATGGAGAGGAGAAAGTGTGAGAGAATGGGAGTATGGATGGGGTATATGTGCAGGAGTAGGTGAGAATGAGAGGGCAAAGGAAGGAGTATGTATAGTTGTGAGTAAAAGATGGAAGAGGAGCATAAGACAGTATGGATCAGTTGGGTCAAGGATTATGTGGGTAAAGTTGAAAGTTGGAATACAAATGTGGGCAATTGTGTGTGTGTGTATGCGCCAACGCAAGATCGTGCTAGAAGAGTGTGAGAAGAGTTCTGGACAAATGTAGAAGTGTGCATGGAAAAGTTTGGAAGGAATGAGAGAGTGTTTTTGATTGGTGATATGAATGGTAAAGTTGGGAATGTGAAGGTGGATGGAATAGTTGGTGAGTGGGGTGTGCCTGATGAGATAGATGAGAATGGGAGGTGTTAGTGGACATTTGTGCTGGGAGGGGGTTGGTGAGAGCCAATACCCTCTTCAGGCATAAAATGATCCACAGGTATACATGGCAGGTGATGAGAAGGGTGGGTGGTGAACTGAATGAAAGGAAGGCAATGATTGATTATGTGTGTGTGCATGAAAGGATGCGAAGATGTGTAACGGATGCAAGAGCTCATAGAGGTTGGGGGAGTGGACTTTCTGACCACTACTTGGTGGTGGACAGAATTAGAGTTCAAGTAAGATGGAGAAAGAGAAGAAGGGAAAGACGATAGGAAGAAGTAGT
>NW_027644108.1:0-4995 GCF_032717465.1 Coenobita brevimanus
ATTTCGTAATTTGCCAGTTTTTCACGCAAGAATTGTTTGTTGAGGTTCCATTGTTACCCGAGAGTCGAGTAGACTGACATGTTTGTCTTATCTCTTTCAGTCGGAGGATGCATTTCTGATTTTTTCTAGCTACCCTGCACAATTTGAGAATTCTTCTAAAGCTTAATAATATTGGCTGACAGTAGTAGCAAAAACATACGAGTATAATATTACATCAGCGAACTGCAGGGGTTACAACATTTGTCAAAACACTGCATGATGATTCCGCACTGAACCATAAATGTATGCACTTTTTTTCTTCACACGCTGTTAACCCATTCAGTTGGAGTAATTCACTTTCACTTTATTCTTCCTGCCACGAAACGATCTATTCTACTTAGGGAAAGTCTTTCATAATGATGGGATTGTTAAAGTTTATATCTAACTCCTTTAAGTAGAAAAGTCTCTCCTAGGCTGCATGTAGGCCACAGGCATTAGCAAGATAATAAGTAAGCAAGAAGTAATCTGCGTGAACCACTTAATCCTACTAGTATCGTGATGCTTTCTCAGTAAATTGTTTCTGCCTCTTGATTTTAGTCAGCTTAGGAAAGACCTCGGCCTCTGAACGAGTTTGGCAATGCTCATTATGGCTTCTAGTAAGACGGATTCTTTTACTTAAATCTTGGAACTATACCTTCAGACAAGTATAATTTGTTAAGAATGAGTTCTCGTGATAAAAGGGTAAATGGTATCTCTACTATAAAAGCAGCTTTGGCTCTCTGGTGGGGAGGGGGGAGAGGAAGCAGATATTCATCTTGTGGTGGTCCATGCTTGGTAGAGATCAGGGTAGGTTGGTGCGCAGATGGGAGGCCTTGATTGGTGGGTGCAGGTGGGCATGGGGGTAGCTGAGGTGAGCAGGATATCATCTGGAACAAATGCAGGAGGCGAAGATAAAAGAAAGTTGCAAGCCTTGGTGAATTAGTCTAGGAGTGTATGTAAGAACGATACCTCAAACTGAATGAAGCTAAGGTTAAAGTCATGGTCTTTGAGAGAAATGAAATCATAGAATGCCTACTGAGACTGGATGGCCAGGAAATGGAGAATGTGAGCACCTTCACGTATGTGCTTTGTGTGATGAATATGAAAGGAAAAGTAGTGGATGAAGTGTATGAAAGGGTACAGCAGGGAAGAGTGGTTGCTGGTTTGTCGAAGGCACTGATGCAGAATAGGGAAGTGAGCATGGAAGTAAATGATTCGCTGCATGACAGGATCGTTATTCTACTCTATCGTATGGAAGTTAAGATTTGACCCTTTGAGAAGAACACAAGCCAAGAGTGAGATGGGAATGAGTTACTTGAAAGGAACATGTGAAGTTATATGGAGACGCACAAATGAGGAAACGCAGAAGAGTAATGATGTTGATATCGACGTCACTGAAAGCGTTAACAGAAATGTTTTGAGATGGTTTGGCCAATCAAAGAAGATGGAGAGTCAGAGATTGACTATGAGAGTATACATGAGTGAGGCAGAGGAGGAGGGAGAGGCCGAAGATAATATGAAGGGATGAAGTGGAAAAATATATAAAAGAATCGAGTGTGAATTGGATGGGAGATGTTTGATGGTTTGCAGAAGATGGAGAATCAGAGACTGACTACCACAGTGTACGTAAGTGAGGTAGACAGGAGAGGGAGAGACTGAAGTTAAGATGGAGGGGCGGAGTGGAAAGATATACGGGAAAATGGAGAGTGAACTGGGGAGAGAGAAGCCAAATGGCAGAGGACAGGGAGACATGGAAGCGATATACTTCTGGCTTCCCTTATGGAATTAAGGTGTCTTGTTATAGGCTGAGTGATAGATACCAGGCACCGATTTGATTGGGGCGTGGATCAAGTACACCCCCCCCCCTTCTGTTTTTGGCTGAGTAGTTATTGCATATACTAAAAAAATAATATTTACCAAAATATAATGCAATACATATCTAACTGCATCTTGCTGAACTTGCATTTGCCTACATTGTTATACTTCTGTAACTGAAGCAAGCTAAGTGAATTTTAATTTGATTATCTAAATGGAAATATTGACAATTCTCCTCTGAATCACGCCCCCCTTTTCCACAGTGCTAGATCCGTCCCCGGACACTGAAACTAATGCTGTAGTATATTCTACAGTATTTAACGACGTTACACAAATTTCACACCCTATAATGTTAACAAGTATATAGCCTGTGGAGTGTACAGTGTGTGTGTGTGTGTGTGTGTGTGTGTACATGAATGTAAATGAATATTTGAGAGAGCGTTTTCGCAGTGTTAATTATATATACTCAGTGAAGCCCTGTGCATTAAATATTAGTTTACCTCCTGTTAAAATAGCAATAACCTAACCCTCAAAGCTTGGTTCCTGGGGAGAAGTGGGTAGCAAAAGTGAGCAGTGGGTGAACGGGGGGTAAAGTATTCCAGCCAGCGTATCTATAACATGCCATTACATAAAACCTGAATGAAACAATAATAGACTGCAGTCACTAGCTTTGGACCAAATGTTGCACGCTAAGGGTAATGTACACCCTGATTATACTACTACTACTGCTACTACTACTACTACTACTACTACTACTACTGCTACTACTACTACTACTACTAGTACTACTACTACTACTACTACTACTACTACTGGTACCGCTACTACTATTACTACTACTACTACTACTACTACTACAACTATTACTGGTACTGCTACTACTACTACTACTTCTGGTACTGCTACTACTACTACTACTACTACTACTGGTACTGTTACTACTACTACTACTGGTACTGCTACTACTACTACTACTACTACTGGTACTGCTACTACTACTACTACTACTACTGGTACCGCTACTACTACTACTGCTACTACTACTATTACTACTACTACTACTATAATTATTATTGATATCATTATTATTATTATTATTATTATTATTATTATCTATTGCCAGAGGCCATAATCCCGTAAGAGGTGGCCATTTGCCTTTGAGTTATTTGTTTTAAGGGAAGGGGCACTAGCTCTCCACCAACCCACTTGCTGACACGTAGGGAGCACGTATGATTTGGTTATATGGTTACCACTCAGCGTTAGAATGGTTTCTTACCTTACAGGACACCATTAGGCTTGTCACTCTATGTAAAGCCACCTGTAAATGAAAGAAAAGCAGTAAGAAGTGACAGGAAAGATGGAAGAAATAGGAAGAGAGGAGGACAGGCACAGAAAAAGAATAATAAAGGTGAAGGAAGAAGTAGTCAGCACTGCATCAAGTGAGTGGATGATGGTGAGATATAGGAGGAGAGGAGGACAGACACAGAAAAAGAATGATAAAGGCTAAGGAAGAAGTAGGCAGCACTATATCAAGTGAGTGGATGATGGTCGCCACCACCTACCACCATTATTTTTTTCGTTTTATTATTATTATTATTATTATTATTTTTATTTTTGTCATTATTATTATTATTATTATTATTATTTTTATAATTATTACGGTATTATTATTCTCATTATTATTATTATTATTATTATTATTAGTAGTAGTAGTAATAGTAGTAGTAGTAGTAACAGTAGTAGTAGTAGTAGTAGACGTAGTAGTAGTAGTAGTAGTAGTAGTAGCAGTAGTAGTAGTAATAAGTGTAGTATTATTCATATTATTATCATTATCATTTATTATTATTATTATTATTATTATTATTATTATTATTATTATTATTACCAGTACGATAGAAGTTCTGGAAGCAATGAAGAAAGTTAAATTGGGGAAAGCTCCAGAAATTGATGGAGTGTGTGCTGAAGCATCGGGGAGAGATAGTAGTAGAATGGATGTGGAAGATGTGCAGATTGGCCTGGGAGGAAAGTAGAGTCCCGGAGGATTGGAAGTCAGGTATAATTATTCCCTTGTACAAAGGAAAAGGGGAAAAAGAAGTGTGTGGTAATCATAGGGGCATTTGTCTTCTTAATATAATAGGAAAAGTGTATGGTATGATCCTTATTGACAGAGTTAGAGAAAGAACAGAGGAATTAGTTGGAGAAGAACAGGGAGGCTTTAGGAAGGGAAGAGGTTGTGTAGATCAGATATATATTCATTCTTAGATCTTTAGTGGAAAAGTTTCTAGAGAAGGGAAAGAAGTTGTATGCGGCTTTCATGGATTTGGAGAAAGCATATGACAGGGTGGATAGACAAGGATTGTGGAAAGTATTAAGAATATATGGAGTAGATGGGAAGTTGTTGAATGCTGTGAAGAGTATGTACGATGGTGCTAAGGCTGCAGTGCGTGTGGATGGTGAACTAAGTGAATTTTTCTCTTTGAAGGTTGGGTTGAAACAGAGATGTGTCATGTCTCCATGGTTGTTTAATCTGTACATGGATGGGGTAATAAAAGAGGTACAAGGTAGGGTAGTGGATGTTGGAGTGGCCCTGGTGAGAGAGGATAATGTTTGGAAACTCCCTGTACTGTTGTTTGCAGATGATACTGTGTTGTTGAGTGAAGACGAAGGGGAGCTGCAAGGCTTGGTGGATGAGTTTGGGAGAGTGTGTAAGAAACGGAATCTAAAGGTGAATGTAGCGAAGAGTAAAGTGATGGTCTCTGAGAGAGATGAAGTCAGTGAATGTACAGCGAGGTTGGATGATGAGGAATTGGAAAATGTGAGGACGTTTAAGTACTTGGGTAGTGTGATGAGTAAGGATGGAGGTTTGGAAGGTGAAGTGCTTGAAAGGGTACAGCAGGGAAGAAAGGTTGCTGGTTCTTTGAAAGCAGTGATAAGAAACAGGGAAGTGAGCATGGAAGTGAAAAAGGTATTACATGATAGTATTGTGATACCAACGTATGGAAGTGAAGCTTGGACGTTGTTGGAAGGACACAAGTCAAGAGTGAGAGCAGTGGAAATGAATTATTTAAGAAGAGCCTGTGGAGTCACATGGAGAGACAGGCTGACTAATGAGGATATAAAGGAGTGTTGTGGTGTGGATGTGGATGTGATGGGAAGGGTTAT
>NW_027644109.1:0-20292 GCF_032717465.1 Coenobita brevimanus
TTGCCATCGCTGTTTCAGACATTTAATAAAATGTATTGTTTTATACTTGTTTCACAAATTTCTTAAATGCCTCTCTGCAAGAAAAGCTTCAATGGTTTCTACATGTTACAAGTGCAGCATAAATTGAATTTAATAGTAGTGAAGGATTAATGAAGGCTCTCTCTCGAGCTTTAAAGTTCGGGTAGAGATGGAAAAAAAAAAAAAAAAAAACATCCGTGCCTTATATTAGGTTTACGGGCGAACTTTTTGACTCCATCTGTGTGATACTGACCTTTGACCAATTGTTCTCTACACTTGCAATGCTGCACGCCTTCCGCAAAGTTTGATCTAAAGGTGACTCAAATGTGTTTTAGGTCGACCTTGCCCTGTGATCTTGACATTACCTGACCTATTTGTCCTGGAAACAGAACAATTTCATCATCAGCTGACGCTTTAAACTCTTCTACCACGATTTATCCCAAATGAATTTAAGTTTGGGGGTTTTAAATGACCCGACTCTGAACTTGTCCTGAGTAACCTTTAGTTTTGGTCGATTGTTCTCAAACTTCGTCCATTTCCACCCTCTGCTGTCTTCTGTAACTTTCTACCAGTTTGGTTTAAATCGGATCAGAATTGTGAAAGTTGTCCTCTTCCATCCTCTTCCCCCTATAACCGTGTTGGAACGTTATCAGTCAGGCTTTATTTCAAGTGGAGAATGGAAATCCCATTCTAGAGCTAGACGGCTTTAATAAAAAAAAAAAAAAAAAAGGAAGATGACTAAGATGGAAAAAATCGGGGTTTTATTAAACTGTTATAAGTGGAATTCTACTGTTTCAGCTACTTGAGAATTGTTTTAGATATATGAAAAGTATGAGTACATATAAGGCTAGATGCTCTATATCAGCTTTAAAACCTCTACGTTTGGGAGTTACGTGGGATTTTTCTATATTAAAGTCTTATTGGCGCATCAGGGCCATCCCTACACAAAGAGTCTACTGGCACTCTCACTCACCATCATCACAATCATCGTCCAGACATCTTGTCCCATCTAAGGATGAGGTGAGGCTGCAATCCAGCGGGCAAGAAACCCTAACCGTCAGTCAGTTCAAAGAAATAAGCCACACTCTCAATCACTTTTTAAGCCCCCGGCAAGTCCCTTTTCGCCACCATTAAGCAAGTTTATTAAAAAGAAAAACAAAGAAAATGTGTACAGATGATTGGGTTTGACTAGCAGGAGTATCCGGCATTGCCGGAGCCAAAAAGGCGAACGCTTCCTTATCCAATTTGTTCTAGCTCAGTCTTTCTTTCTGGTTAGAAAGACCATGTACCTCTTAAGCTTTTGAAGAGGATTTAATAGGAGGTCCTAGGAACTTTCTATTTTAGCTTTCGTAGAGTAAACCCACAGTATTTGTTCACACCTGTTTACTATTACCAGTGACCTTAAATGACCTCAGAGGTTAACATCACATAACCTATGTCCGAATTTGAGAGGTCATCTGGAGTCTCCTTAAGCCAAAAATTGGGCATCAGGGGTACTTCCGGCGTTGCCCAGACCGGAAAAAAGGAGAACACTGTACGGGTGACTTCAAATGACCTAGAACTGAATTTTCATCCCCCTATAACCATCCTTGGGTCACCCTGATTCAGAATATACTGTATATGGGTCTGGGGGTCTGTGGCCCTTGGTTTGGGCGTGATTAAAGGACAAACAAACAAACACCGCGGCTCTTTTAGAGAGAGAGAGAGAGAGAGAGAAAGAGAGAGAGAGACAGAGACAGAGAGAGAGAGAGAGAGATGGCGCCAAGATTCTGAGAGCTTGAATGATGCGTGGATGACTGTAAGACTCCATTCACTGGGGCAGGCCGTTGCTAGGGCTCCAAACAGTTGCACTTTTTGTCTCCTTCATTTTATTTTCTGCCCTCACCTGCATCTTTAGTGGTTGTTGTTGTTGTTGTTGTTAGTGTTGGTGGTGGTGGTGGTGGTTAAGAAAGACAGCCTTGAAAAGAACTAGAACAGGAGTAAAGCAGGAGTTTATAAAAAAGATCTCCACTGATCTATATTAATTATGCAACTGACTGCAATTAAAAAGTGTAATCATATTTACGGAATTAAACTCAGGTCATGAAACTGTAATTTCGGAACTGGAGAAGCCAGACAGCCTTCAGTAACCACTTTCGGCACACGCGATGTAATCTTACTGAGTGGGATAATTGCAGTATATGTACCAGAAGTCTCTTTTTAGTGTGCAGAATCAGAAAATATTAGAACAGAGATTAATGTATTGTCAACTCATTTTCCATTTTTAGCTCGAGAACACTCAATTATATTTCTGTATGACTACTTATCAGGTAATACAATAAAGTGTGTGATGTGGGAGATCTTTTATGGTAAAGAAATGTTGAAAGATATAGCCAACTCCTCCACTTCGAAAAAATCATGCCTAACATAAATACAACCATATAACAGCAGAAAGAGGATAATGCAAAAAAATGTCGCCAATGTGATACTGCTACTAGTAGTAAAAAGTGGTCTATCTGGAATGTGAATCTCTGCAGTGCACTGCAGGCTGGAAGTTACCCCACACCTTAGCAGCCCACCATCTTCCCTCTCAGGGAAAGGGAAGGTAGGGAGTTAAGTGAACAGCCTTTTCGAATAACTGGGCAGCTCCACAGCCCAGTTGATATCAAGTTGCCACCAAACGAAGGCGTTCCTCTCCAAGCACCGTCATTGCAGTAGAAGAAACTGATTGTGCTCTCTCCTTTTTTTTTTTCTTTTTTTTTCACTCGATGGTTGAAGAGGACTGTTGGTCGTGTAAGACCAGATCTTGCTCATCAATATTGACGCAGGGAGTAATCTGAGAATCTGGAATTTCATTCTTGAATTTCTTCACTGATTTCCCACAAAGATCCACCGATGTGTCTGAAAACCATTAGTTGATATCATGATCACGCCAGCTTCCCGGTACAAAACAGATCAGTAGCCTAATAGTCTTTAGGTAATGATTTGTAAGGGTATATGGCGTCATTTGTTCGTGCATAGGAATGCTAAGTTCAGGGAACAGACTAATAATAATAGCTATAATAATAATAATAATAATAATAATAATAATAGTGATAATAATAGTAGTAGTAGTAGTAGTAGTAGTAGTAATAATAATAATAATAATAATAATAATAATGTGTATTACCAGGCCATGTCATCGGCCACTGTGTGCAGCATCTAACACACAGCCAAATGTCTGCAGCCATGTATTGTTTCATTAGACGTTCATGCAAAGGAATAGTACGATGATGTTCTGGCCGAAGTGTTTTATCTCCAGCTCAGTAATTTACTTTCTTTTATTGCCCACTTCCTTTCGTGGGTCTTCGGCCCTCCGGACTTTGGAGGATGATTTAGTGCTATTCCAAACGGCTAAAAACGAAATTATACAAACCTCACAGCAAATGGACATTCTCTCGAGGTTGCAAACACATACTGCATGGACAAGGCTTCGCCGACCATAATTATGTTATTAGGATCATGAAAACGGACACATTTTAATATTTATTTACCTGCATATGCACACACTGTATATACTCCGCGTGCCGGATACCTGTTTATTTCATTTGGTATGAATTCAGTTCACGTCTACATAGACGTCTGCAATCTGTCTATAGCTACATGTCTTGATCCCGTAAGGGCAGGCCACAAGCAAATCACTCCTTTATCGCCTTACTCCCTGCCATTAGACTGTCCAACCTCCAACTCACTCCTCTTTTTTTCATATATCTCTCCACTCTGCTCTTCCAGCCTCTATTCACTCCCTTGTCCAGCACAGATCTTCTAATTCGAGTATCCACACACACACATAATCAATCACTGTCGAATGTTCATTCAGCTCATCATCGATTATCCTTATCACCCGCCATGTATACCTGTCGATCATTTTGTGCCTAAAGAAGATACTGGCTATTGCCAAGACCTTACCAGCACAGATATCTACCAAAACACTACATTTCCCATCCACTTCAGTGGGTACACTGTACCCATCAATGACCCATCTACCCTGACATTCCCCATTTCTCCATTCTTGTATCTAATTAAAAGCATACCCTCACTTCTCTTGAACATCATGCACACTTCTGCATAGCCCAGAACTAATATCTCACTCTGGTTACTCGGTTCTCTGTTGAAGTATGCACACATAATCGTCAACGGTTGTACTCCCACATTCATTCTACCCATGCGACCCTATATACATGCAACATAATAATAATAATAATAATAATAATAATAATAATAGTAGTAGTAGTAATAATGAATCAGTAACTAAGCTCAAAGACGGCAGTAAGCAGTAGTTTCTAGGGAAAATTCAACTGTTAAGTTCAATTTAACGAACAAACAACAGCTGATTTTTACTTATTGGGATGTAAAAAATGACCATTAGGGTGAGTTACTCTGACTCCGTAAATTAAACGTTGTTCTGTTTGCGACAAATGCCAGAGCAAAAACACAGTTAAATGCTTAAATCCAACAATGCATTTGTAATTGATTTTTGCTATCTCTAAAGGATTTTATTTAACTTAGGAAACTGTTGCGCCGAATAGAATACTGAGAGTTCCTGTATACCTAATTCCTCCCATCTGGAAACTCTCGTAAGATGAATAAAATCGTCCTTAAGAACAAAAAAAAAAACAAAAAAAGTGCGTCGCCGGATTGTGAGAGTTAATGGACGGTCTGGTGCTTCAAAACAAATCTAGTTACACTGAATGCAGCTGCCGACATTATGAGGTGTTTCTCGCAGTGGTGGCCCAACGAGAAACCTGGAAACACTCGTACATATAACGTCTCTAACCCACCATATTTTTCCCCACCTTGGTTACTGGTGATTCTAAGCTGACAGTACCGTATTCTTCGACCTGTCAGAATAAGATCTGAAACAGAATGGTGAGCCTGACAAAGGTCCGTAATCCCTTTCATCCCATTTGATGGTCAAGTGTGGTTAGAGTAGAGGCTTAATTTAACTATCAACTAAGGATACTCGGCCCTATCTTATAATTAGGGCTCAACAAATTTCATGCAAACACGATTGGGTATCAGATTCTTGTATTGGTCCAGTTCTAGATTTCAACTAATCGACTAGTTATTTGACTGATGGGGACAGACGTCAACTCAGAGGCAGTCACTGAGGTTGGAACACACAAGAACGTGAGGCTAGTACCAAACCACCCGACCCACTGAGTTTGGAGTGGACACCTTGGTACACCTGTCTTCGCACTGGCGATTGATTATGGCAGCCTCTGTACCCCATCCTTTGTATAGCCAGCATCCTTGTACAGTACTTCTACTAATGTTTCCACAAAGATAACAGAGCCCCCCTTTGGAAGTCCCTGCTCCTTGTGAATGCAAAAAAAATAGGTTTTAGTTAAAAAAGATAATGATGTACATGTGTTTTAAAGTCGTGAAATTGTATTTGGAATACTCTTTTTAAGTGCTCCACTCACTTTTCCGGAAGTTCTTGCAATTTTGTTCATATACTGTATTACATCAGTCTGTAACAGGAGGGACTCTTTCAGGATATTTATAATTACACATTCGTTCGAAACTGTCTACTCATTTCAGGCAAAGTGTTAATGTTCATAGATGGACTACCTACTGTTACCCTATGGACTTATGGAGTTAGCTAGCAAGATTAATAAATCCATTGATAAAAGCAACAGCATTCATAATACTGGCACTGTTAAATGGGAATTGGGTAAAAGAAAACAAAAATTTAATTATTTTGGCATGTACTGACAAGGAGGCAAGTCAGAATAGCTGCTACTGTATTTATCTACATACAAAAGAAAAATTAAGGAAAATACAATTTCCTCCACAAGAAAAGCAATAGAACCAAGGCTCTGTTTAAAAGGCCAGTGACTCGAGTATGAATTTAATGAAGAAGAAGGAAACGGAGAATTGCAAATACTCTTCATACAGTTAAACGTATGTTACCACTTAAGCTAATATGATTCGGTTTCAACTGAATATCCTTCTGAAATTAGCTGGTAAATAAATCCAGAGTTGTCTCAATCATAACAGGGTTTACTGTGATTGAATTAGCATTATCAGACCCTTTGACTAATTCCCGTCTGAATGAAATCTTTTAGCAGTAGCTAAAATTGAATACCTTAATTGTCTCGATCCTGACTGAATGAACAGAAGGAAAGAGGTAAAAATTTACATTGAAAATAAACGAAGCACACACACACACACACACACACACACACACACACACACACACACACACACAAAACCCTTCATTTTTTTTTTACATACCCATAAATGTCAGTTCCTACAAATGGGTAATGTTATGGAGGAATTACAGGCATTACATTTATGGCTAATTTTGCGGGCCTGTAATCTTTCTAATAAGCGTAATTGATGAGTTAATTATTTTTTGTGTGTTCCAGTGGCATACCTACATTACATTTATTTGATACATACGTTTTTGTTTACAATACTTTCTGCGAAGCTCACTGAGATGATAGCCTATACATATATATATCTATATATATCTGTATCTCTTTCTCTCTCTCTGTGGTTCTGTGGTAAAGTGTGCGATTTCGTACACGGAGAGCGAAGGCCCCCCAGTGTAATAAACTTTGGAAGAGTTCTCCCGGCCATGTTCTGCTTTGGCGGACACTAGGGGTGCTGTGGTTGAACCAGTGTCGCATACTGTAAAGTATGTTTGCATCCAGTCGGCTTGCGCGGGCCGATTACACTTGGTTCACAGACTACACACACATTGAAAGCCACTACAACAC
The DNA here is from genome assembly GCF_032717465.1 of Coenobita brevimanus. Classification (NCBI taxonomy): domain Eukaryota; kingdom Metazoa; phylum Arthropoda; class Malacostraca; order Decapoda; family Coenobitidae; genus Coenobita; species Coenobita brevimanus. The sequence goes on from NW_027644109.1 coordinate 6,765, forward strand.
TACATTTACACTTACAGTACAAGCACCTCTCACCCTACATACAATCTCTACCAGACAGCCTAAGCCACTTGGTAGAGATACATTGGCTGCATCGTCCCTACTTCGGTCGGGATAGGCCGGTCCTGCAGTGGATACTCAAACGGCTGATGATTATATATATATATATAATTTAATTTTCATTGAGGCAATCCATTTTAGAGTAATGAAGGTGCTCTTCATATCCAGCGAAAACAACATGAAGTAACGTCATAAAAATATTCCTGTATGCAAACCTGATTTTAAACAAACCACGTCACAAAAAAAAAAAAAAAAAACTACCGCAATACACAACACAAGCCATCAATAAACATTCAAAAAGTACAGTTTACTTGATTATCATTACAGTCAGTATTTTAAGTGGAACATAATTTTCATCTCTCTCTCTCTCTCTCTCTCTCTCTCTCTCGGGTGCTCGGATTTTCTTGTTTATGAGAATAATTCGCCATAAATCACTAGGTTTGAGGAAGGTAAGGCATTGCTGTAGGGTGTTTGCTAATTTTAATATTCCTTGGGATTGCATATTAATTATTTGCCTAATTATTTCAGCTGTATGTGTGATGGCTACCATTGTTTTCTTGCATTATCCCTCATTATCCCAGCACGTACTAGGCAGCGGATCATAACTAATTTTTGCACCCTTGGTCGGGAAGCGAGCTTTCCATTTAGGAACGAATTCAGTTTTCAGAACAATCATTCAAAGATCAAAGTCACGATGCTAAACCATGTTCCAAACTGTGTGTCTGTGTGTAAGCAAACAAACAAACAAAAAAATTATCTGATTTGCATCACACTTGGTGGATGGGTTGAAGATCTTCCATGGGAATGCTCTGTAGTTTTGGAGGCCATTAGGCTGAAAGTCAGTCGTATGGTTTAGTTCAGCTCGAACAGTTTTATCCGATTGAAACCAAGTTTTCTGAAAGATATTTTGCTTACGTCATGGATAAGATTTGATTTTTGAGAGCAATCAAATACCAGTATCACAGGGAATGGTCATACGTCAAGATAACTGGCCAAAGTCAACCTAGGCACATCTGAGTTTATGTGAATCAAATTTGTTGGGATAGTTAAAGTTAGGGAGGAAGGAATTAGTTCAGTTTTGAAAGTAATTTCTCGAACGTCGTTGTCAAATATCCGTCTCTGAAACCATTTGGTGGGTGCCCTGCCTCACTTTACTAACAGGTGGGGTGAAGTTGGATACAGAAAATCAGGAAAACATAAAGTACGATATTAATATAATTTACTAACGGAATGACCAATTAAATGTGCAATATGCATTCAATCATCATTCAATCTCCGGAATCCTGGCTCCAGCTGATAATTACACTTTTCCACGCGTGGCTTCACATTTATCTATCCGTCAGAGTTAGTCCGATGGCTAGCAAGCTAAAAAAAAAAAAAAGTGGGGGTGGGGGAGGCCAAACCCTGGTCATACACTCTACAAAATTCACCCAGTCTGCCTCATCCCTTGTCAGTTCTCAAACCTCATCAGCTCCTGTATCTCTCGCAAACTCACTTGCCATATCTATCCAATTTCTTTTTGGCCTACCATGCCTCCTCGCATCTTCAGACTCGCTCAGATGTACCCTTTTCCATGATCCAATAATGTACCCTTTTCCATGATCCAATAATCCTGTATGGCATGCTTTTTAATGGTCAGAGTTAGCCACATATACAGTTCACCTGCTCCCACAGGATGCCATTCTCTCATGGGTCTGTCACGGGAAGGGAGGTTGAGTAGGGTAGGGAAATTTGTTGATGGTAGTTTATCTTGTGCACCAGATGTTCCGTCACTGACAGTGAAAAACTGCAATTAAAAAAAAAAAAAAAAAAAAAAAAAAAAAAAAGCATGATGCCCAAAATATCTGCCTGAAAGTCTGCCTGTGAGTCATCAAAAGCAGTTGCTGTGAATTCAAACCCTTCCATCTCCTCCAGCAGAAAGATTTCCATAGTCCCCAAATGTGGTCTGTAAGAACTGAGATAATGGGTACATGCAACACATAGCCTACCCCTCGGCCTGTTGCATGGCCAGGAGGCAGTCCACGTGCAAGTCCTCCTGAATGACGAGCAGGGAGTGTAGACTACAGTGAATCAGAGGGTGATGATTCACCATACAGCAGTGCCTGGGATGTACTTGGAAAAGTTGCTTCCTCGTGCAGATGCCCACCTGATCACCCCTGTGGTACTAAAGGCACAGGCACAGATGAAGGGCCAGGCTCTGGGGACATCCCCTGTGATATACCAGCCTGAGGCAACATGGGTGATGGTGGCAATGTACCTATACACTGGCATCAGGTATGAGGCTGGGCGACTGAAATGCGGTGTATATTCCCCACAGTATTACGGGCCACCAGATCCTTGCCATCAGAGTCTGACACCTCAGAGGAGTCTTCGGAAGAAGACGGGAAGTCAGCAGGCACTGGGGGGAAGGGGTCATCAGGGTCACTTCCAATTGGCGGGATGGAGCTATGAGAAATGGCATAGGAGGGTGGCCAGGGCACGTCCCTTTCAGCATGGTAACTCCCTCTTTGATGTCTCATCACATGATAATGACGATATCATCATTTCCAACACCCTGCCAATTGCAATGTCGCTTCACCCCTTCCTCGCACGAGCGGAAGGCTTGGCAGGGGTGGAGGTGTCAAGGGGTCAGGTAGCCACTCGCGGCAGGAAGTGTATCAGATGACACAAATTCAGTACTCATACTTGTTTTCACTACTGTGGCAAGCAGAAAACTGGCCTTGTCTCCCATTCGCCTCCTGTTAACCTATGTCATACACTGGACACCTTAGAAACTGGGAAGGACTTTAAACGCTGGCAGCAAACGGCAAATGTCCATTAACATCAACCGAGCTGTCCTGAACACCTGTTTTATGAATGTTATGGCCGTCATCTGAGCTGGAAGGGTTCAGAGAGGTTGAGTGCGGGCTGCAAGGCTTGGTGAACGAGTTTGGGAGTGTACGCAGGGAATAGAATCTAAAAGTGAATGTAGATAGTTGACTAATGGTCTTTAAAAGAAAGAAGTCACAGCATACACAGTGAGTCTCGATGGTGAGGAAACTGAGAATGTGATTGGGACAAATATTAAAACCAACGAAAGAACGTGATATGAAATAAACAGATACATTACACTTGGATGGAAATGTTCTGGTAAACACATACATCCTGAAAATTACTTGTCAGTGTGTATGAAACAAAAGGTATAGAATGAATGTATATTCCCAGTTATGACATACGGTTGTGAGACCTGAAAGCTGAAAAAAGAAAAAGTGGAAAACAAATTAATTCGTTCTCAAAGAGCAATGGAAAGGCCAATGTTAGGAATGTCCTTGAGATCCAGGAAGAGATTAACTTGGGTGAGACAGTAGACTAAAATCCAGGACATTATAGAAGTTATAAAAGACTAGAAATGTAGGTGGATGTTCAGGTCACACAACTAGAATATGGGATAACTGATGGAGCAAGAGAGTGACTGACTGAACTACAAAAGACTACAACTACATCCGAAGCAGGTCGGACAGGAGCTACAGAGATAAGATTGAGAAGTTTGCAGGCAAAACCTGAGAGAGACTGGGTCAGTCAAGGAAATCGTGTACAAGGTCCGGGGAGGCCCATATTCAATGGTGGACTTGCAATGGCTGATTATATATATATATATATATATATATATATATATATGAAGGTATCTTTTCTCCCATGCACTATGTATACATAAAAATTACTTCTCTGACACACACACACACACACACACACACATATATATATATATATATATATATATATATATATATATATATATGGAGCCTCTGTGGTAAAGTGGTAAAGCGTGCGTTTCGCACGCTGGTGAGCGCGTGTTCGCCTCCCGCCAGAGTTGTAAAAACTTTGGGAAGCGTTCACCAAACCACTTGCTACTTTGACGGACACAAGAGGTGCTGTGGTTGAACCAGTGTCGCATACTAGTATCCTTGCACCCAAGGCGGGCCGATTACACAGACTACACACACATCTAAAGCCACAACAACACTACAATCACACTCACAAGCACTTTTCATCCTACATACAGCCTAAGCCACTGGGTAGAGATACATTGGCCGTATCCTCCCTGCTTCGGTAGGGATAGGCCGGTCCTGCAGTGAACCTCAACGGCTGATGATAATATATATATATATATATATATATATATATATATATATATATATATTCCCTGCGTGTCGTAAAAGGCGACTAAAAGGGGCGGGGTGAGGGGACTAGGGACTCCCTCCTCTGTTTTTTAGTTCCTAAAAAGAGACAGGCCAGAGAAAGGGATGGGGGATGGAGTTATCCCCGTACCCTGAAGATTGGGTCTATGAATGTGCATGGATGTAGTACGATTGAGGCTAAAAGGGAGGAGATTGGGAGAATGTTTGTGAGAAGAAAGTTGGATGTGTTAGCTCTGAGTGAAACGAAGATGAAAGGGAAGGGGGAATCTATGTTTGGAAGTGTAAATGGAAGATTGTCAGGTGTTGATAGAGGAAGGGCAAGAGAAGGTGTGGCCTTGTTAGTGAGTCCGGAAGTACAGCAATGTGTGATTGAATGGAAGGAGGTGTCATCGAGACTGATGTGGGTGAAAGCGAAATTTGAACGTGAGTTGTGGGTGTTTGTGAGTGCATATGGGCCTGGTAGTGAAAGGGATGAACAAGAGAGGGAGTCTTTCTGGAATGATGTTGATGAGTGTCTGCAGAGTTTTGGAGCGAATGTGAATGTGGTAATGGTGGGAGATCTGAATGCTAGAGTGGGAAATGTAGCAGTTGAAGGCGTAGTTGGTATGCATGGTGTGCCTGGAAGAAATGAAAATGGGGAACGAATGATAGCGATGTGTGTTGAGCGAGAGATGGTGATTGGGAATACGCTGTTTGAGAAGAAAGATATTTATAAGTATACATGGGTGAGACAGGAGGGTGGAAGGGTTGTTGATAGAGCCTTGATGGACTATGTGGTTGTGTCTAGGAATGTAATAGGAAGATTGTTGGATGTGAGAGTTCTGAGAGGGGAGGGTGGAGGTATGTCTGACCACTACCTGGTGGAGGGAAAGTTAAGAGTAGGTAAGAGATGGATGAGAGCTAGGAGGGTTAGGTGTGGCAGGGATGTTTTGAAAGTGAGTGAGTTGGATAAAAGAGAGAAAAAGATAGAGTATCAGGAGAAATTGAAAGATGAATGGAACGCAGTGAAAGATCGGGAAAATGGCAGCGTGGACGAGGAATGGCAGTTGTTTAAGAGTGCTGTGGTGGGGCATGCAGAAGAGGTGTGTGGTGTGAGACGTGTGGGTGGTGGTGTAAGAAAAGGAAGTGAATGGTGGTGCGAGGAAGTAAGTATGGCTGTGGCTGAGAAGAGACGTGCATATGAAGTGTGGCTGCAGAGGAAGGATGAGATGTCATATGAAAGGTATAAGGAAAAGAGGAATAGAGCGAGAAGGGCTGTGCGTGATGCTAAAGTGGCAGCAGATGAGAGGTGGGGTAGGCGGCTGACAGAGAATTTTCAGCAGAATAAGAAAATGTTTTGGAAGGAGGTGAAAAGGGTGCGAAAGGGAGAGTCTGGGAAGGAAGAACGAGTCAAAGCAGAGGATGGAAGGATGTTAATTGAGATGGATGCAGTAAGGAAGAGATGGGCAGAGTATTTTGAAAGATTTTTAAATGTAGAGGAGGGAAGGGTGGCTGAGATTGTGGCGGATGGAAGGGTGCAAGGAATAAATGTGTTGGGAGAGATGAACGATTCTTTGATCACGAAGGAGGAAGTGGAGAAGGCAGTAAAGGAGATGAAAACAGGGAAAGCTGCAGGTATGGATGGGTGTGCTGTGGAATGCCTGAAGGGTGGTGGAGTGACTATTGTTGACTGGTTAGTAAGATTGTTGAATGTGTGCTTTGAGAAAGGTATGGTGCCAATTGACTGGGCAAGTGCTTGTGTGGTCCCGTTGTATAAAGGCAAGGGTGATAAGTATGAATGTACTAGCTTTAGGGGTATAAGTCTATTGAGTGTTGTAGATAAGGTGTATGGTACAGTGTTAATTATGAGAGTTAGAGAGGGTACAGAGGGAGTGATTAGTGATGAGCAGTGTGGCTTTAGGAGAGCGAGGGGATGCGTTGATCAGGTGTTTGCTGTGAGACAAGTGTGTGAAAAGTATTTAGCGAAAGGCAAGGATGTGTTTTGGGCATTTACGGATTTAGAGAAAGCGTATGATAGAATTGATAGGGAGGCTTTGTGGACTGTTTTAAGATTGTATGGACTTGATGGTAGGTTACTAAAAGGGGTGAAAAGTTTTTATGTAAATAGTAGAGCGTGTGTAAGAGTGGGAAATGCTGTGAGTGATTGGTTTCCCGTGAGAGTGGGGCTGCGACAGGGATGTGTGATGTCGCCTTGGTTGTTTAATATTTACATGGATGGTGTTGTAAGGGAGGTGAATGCAAGAGTTTTAGGGGGTCTGAGTCAGGTAAATGTTGATGGAGGAGAGTGGAATCTGAAGCAGCTGCTGTTTGCAGATGATACTGCACTGGTGACTGATTCAGAGGAGAGATTGAGACAGTTGGTAGAGGAGTTTGGAAGGGTGTGTGAAACGAGGAAATTGAAAGTAAATGAGAATAAGAGTAAACTGATGAAGTGTAAGAGGTTGATAGATGGTAGGGGGATGAATATAGTTTTGAATGGTGAGTTGCTTGAGGAGGTAGATTGTTTTAAATATCTAGGGTCACATGTTGCTGTGGATGGAAGAAAAGATGCAGAAGTGAAGTTTAGAATAAATGAAGTACGAAAGGTGCTGGGAGGAATGAAAAAAGTGTTTAAATGTCGTTCGCTTAGAATGGATGTAAAGAGAAGGCTGTATGAGGGTGTTGTGGTACTGACTGCATTATATGGGGCTGAAACATGGAATATGGGTGTAGCAGAGAGGAAAAGTTTGAATGTAATGGAGATGAGATGTCTGAGGAGTATGTGTGGAGTGACGCGTATGGATCGAGTGCGAAATGATGAAGTGCGAAGGAGAACTGGAGTTGTTCGGGAGATGGCTGGTAGAGTTGAGCAGAGGGTGTTGCAATGGTTTGGGCATATGGAAAGAATGGATAATGAGCGATTGGTGAAAAAGATAACTAGATATGATGTGAGAGGTGTAAGGCTGAGAGGAAGACCACGAATAGGATGGATGGACAGTGTGAAGAGAGCGCTGGATGCGAGAGGGATGTCTGTTGAGCAAGGAAGAGTGGCTGTGCGTGACAGAAATAAATGGAGAGAAATTGTGAATGAATAAGTGATGACGCAGCCCTGAGGGGATATTCTCCCGCATTTGGTCTGATCAGCTAGTCAGGTCAGGTGCGGGTAAGGGGATGGGTCTGTTATGATGTGGCAGGGGTAAACCAGTTCTGCTGTCGGGCCCTGCTGCGGATGTCACTGATTGCATTGCGCAGTTGACCCTTGTACGGTGTGGTGCAGTGAGAATCTGTCCGTTCTCCCCTTTGGAGCTAAGATGCGAATGAATGTGTTTGAATGGATGAGTAAATGGAGAGTGAGTCGTCCTGTCTCGGCTACCTCCCTTTCCTTGGGGGAAGCAGCCTAGGTATATATATATATATATATATATATATATATATATATATATATATATATATAAAGTGGCTGGGGAATGGTTGGGAGAAGGAGGGACGTGAGAAGACAGGAAGAAATCAGCAGGATAGAAGTTGTGGAATCAATGAAGAAAGTCAAACTGGGGAAAGACCCAGGAATTGATGGAGTGTGTGGTGAAATGCTGAAGCATGGGGGAGAGATAGTAGCAGAATGGATGTGGAAGATGTGCAGATTGGCCTGGGAGGAAGGTACAGTCCCGGAGGATTGGAAGTCAGGTATAATTATTCCCTTGTACAAAGGAAAAGGGGAAAAAGAAGTGTGTGGTAATCATAGGGGCATTTGTCTTCTTAGTGTAATAAGAAAAGTGTATGGTAGGATACTTATTAACAGAGTTAGGGAAATAACAGGGGACTTAGTTGGAGAAGAACAGGGAGGCTTTAGGAAGGGAAGAGGTTGTGTAGATCAAATATTCATTCTTAGATCTTTAATGGAAAAGTTTCTAGAGAAGGGAAAGAAGTTGTATGCGGCTTTCATGGATTTGGAGAAAGGATATGACAGGGTGGATAGACAAGAACTGTGGAAAGTATTAAGAATATATGGAATAGATGGGAAGTTGTTGAATGCTGTGAAGAGTATGTATGATGGTGCTAAGACTGCAGTGTGTGTGGATGGTGAACTGAGTGAATTTTTCTCTTTGAGGGTTGAGTTGAAATAGAGATGTGTCATGTCTCCATGGTTGTTCAGTCTGTACATGGATGGGGTAACAAAGGAGATACAAGGTAGGGTAGTGGATGTTGGGGTGGCCCTGGTGAGAGAGGATAGTGTTTGGAAACTCCCTGTACTGTTGTTTGCAGATGATACTGGTGTTAAGTGAAGACGAAGGGGAGCTGCAAGGCTTGGTGGATGAGTTTGGGAGAGTGTGTAAGAAACGGAATCTAAAGGTGAATGTAGGGAAGAGTAACGTGATGGTCTTTGAGAGAGTTGAAGTTAGTGAATGTACAGCGAGGTTGGATGGTGAGGATTTGGAAAATGTGAGTACGATTAAGTACTTGGGTAGTGTGATGAGTTAGGATGGAGGTTTGGAGGGTGAAGTGCTTGAAAGGGTACAGCAGGGAAGAGAGGTTGCTGGTTATTTGAAAGCAGTGATAAGAAACAGGGAAGTGAGCATGGAAGTGAAAAAGTTACTACATGACAGTATTGTGATACCAACTTTAACGTACGGAAGTGAAGCTTGGACGTTGTTGGAAGGACACAAGTCAAGAGTGAGAGCAGTGAATATGAGTTATTTAAGAGGAGCCTGTGGAGTCACATGGAGAGACAGGCTGACAAATGAGGATATAAAGGAGCGTTGTGGTGTGGATGTGGATGTGATAGGAAGCGTTATGATGAACACACTGAGGTGGTTTGGCCATGTGGAGAGGATGGAGGGTGAGAGACTGACGAGGAGAGTGTATATGAGTGAGGTGGAGGGGGGGAGAGGGAGCGGGAGGCCGAGGATGAGATGGAGGGATGGAGTGGAGAGGTATATGAGAGAAAGGGGTGCGACTTGGGAGCAGGGCAGTGAAATGGCAGAGGACGGGGCGACGTGGAGGCGATTTGTTTGTGGTCACACCGTACAGGATGAAGGCGTCTGGCATATATATATATATATATATATATATATATATATATATATATATATATATATATATATATATACATATATATCTATATCTATCTATCTATCTATCTATCTATCTATATATATATATATATGTATATATATATATATGTATATATATATATTTACATATATATATGTATATATATATATATATATATGTATATATATATATTTACATATATATATGTCTATATATATATATATATATATATATATATATATATATATATATATATATATATATATATATATACATATATATATATATATATATATATATATATATATATATATATATATATATATATATATATATATATATATATATATATATATATATATATATATATATATATACATATATATATATATATATATATATATATATATATATATATATATATATATATATATATATATATATATATATATATATATATATATATATGTGTGTGTGTGTGTGTGTAACAGAAAGGCAACTTTTTTACTAAAAGGAGAAATCGCTTTAGTTGCACTCGTTACAAATAAAATTAATGTTTCACGTTTTTCCGACAGATATATAAAAACTTTCTAAATTCACGCGACTTCTGTTACATGCTTCAGAATGTAGGCACATGATAATTCTTGCTGCTGTAGTTTCGGGAGGAGAGTTTCGGGAGTGCTTAGAGTGTGTGTTGGTCTTGTGTATGTTAATGAGGCTGTTTGTCTCTCAGGTCACATTTGTCGGCTGCTGACTTATGTCGCTCGAACACAAACTGTTTGGAGCGGTGTCAGGTGGTGGGTCTGTTGCTCTACGATAAAATGACAGATAAGGTCTCATTACAAACCGTCCCTTTACAATCTGTCCAATTCATGGGAGCCTTGTTTAATTATATTCTTCCTGCCTTAAGACGATTATACTCAAATTCGTAAAGATTTCACGTATAAAAGTGGTTAACGAAGGCTTTATATAGCCTCTCAGACTCGGAAGTTTCTCCATAGATAAATAAAAGAGTACGGAGGCAATTACAAAAATAAAAAATCGTTCTTATACCCCATTGATTTATTTACAAAATGTGTTGAACAATATTATAGTTACGAAAGGCATTTTAAATCATTTTAATTAATGACACCAGAAAATGATTGAAAACAGGTATTTGGTAAAATAAGTGACATTGTAGAGGACTGGAAATCGCTCCCATGTCGAAAAAGAAAATTGGGAAAAAAAAAAAAAATGGAACTGATTCTACGTCAAAAGAAAGTATTTTGATCGGCGCCTTTTTCCGAGTCTGCAGCTTTTCCAGTGATGCATAGACATCTGCAGTTCTATTATACCCTTAGCAGTTAGTTCCCACCTTCTCTCTCTCTCTTTTTTTCCTCCCCTTCCCCTCTCTCTCAGTCATTCGAGGCTACGAGATGATAATTAACTTTTCTAGAGCCTCCTGCAGTAAGGTCATATCTCCTTTACATCATTCTTGATGCCACTGGGCGAATTTACTCAGTTCAGTAGAAGGCCTAGTAGGGAAGGGTTGAAGGCATTATAGAATAATCTAGAACAATAAGGTCCCATTATCATCCATTCAAGAGTATCATTTCATTGTGTAATTTTTTGTTGCTGCTACAACACTATTTTATTCATTTAGGAAGGTCCTTACTCAGGAAAGTCCAAAGCCATTGAAGAAAAGGTATTGGGAACTGAAACCCATTATCACCCCGTCATTGTAATGATGATCTTTTCTCCAGTGTATTCTTGTGTTACCCTGATTATTATATTGAGTACAGGAGAACCCTTAACATGGAAAGAGTGCACGTGCTGTAGAGAAGGTATTGGCAAATTATCATTAAAAGGATAATAATAGAATAACTGCGTCGATTTATTGCTTAGTCATATATATATATATATATATATATATATATATATATATATATATATATATATATATATATATATATATATATATATATATATATATATATATATATATATATGTGTGTGTGTGTGTGTGTGTGTGTGTGTGTGTGTGTGTGTGTGTGATTCCACTTTAGAGGAAGTCAGCCAGAACGTCCCAGTACTGGTACTATAGTTATTTTCTCCCGAAATTGCTCCACTTAAAATACAGACTAGCTATTTAAAATCTATCCTAGACAATTTACCAACCAACAAACTTGCATGCCCAGATGGAATTCCTCCAATTGTTTTGAAAATGTGCTCCCCAGAACTTGCTTCCGTTCTACCCAAATTGTTCAGACTATGCATGCGTACTTCTTCATTCCCTGGTTCTAGGAAGGAAGCCAATATCCACTCAGTTCCGAAGAGGGGAAGTTCCTCTGGCCCTTCTGAATACCGACCAACAGCCATCACGTCTTCTCTTGGTAAAATGTTTGAAATCGCAATGAATAAGCACATAGTTAAACATCTTGAATCCAATCAATAAGTGATAGACAATGATGTTTTCTCCACGAAAGATCCTCCATTTATATATTTAATCTTCTGACTCACAATATCCATCAATCAACTGACCAACATGGAGAAACTCAAGCAATAGCCCTTGATATTTCTAAAGCTTTTGACAAAGTGTCGCGCCGTTCACTGCTATCCAAACTCCCTTGCTATGGGCTAACGTCTTTTGTTCCTCTGATTTCCTCATATCTCAGCGACAGAAAGATAAATGTAGCAAAAGTATATTCCAGTTTCCACGCAGTTAACTCTGGCGTGCCACATAGATCAGTTCTGGCTCCAACCCTATTTCTGTCATATGAATGATCTCTTATTTGTCACCCACAATCCTATCCATTCATATGCACATGACTCAACACTTCACAGTTAAACACCCATTCACACATTCACAAAGTTTAATATCTCTAACTCAGAACTCAGTACAGCCATCTCTATAAATCAAGACTCATCTAGGATCACTGAATGGGGACAAAATAACCTTGTCTCATTTAGTGTTAGTAAAAACCAAATACATACAGTTTACTAATAGACACATATTGCCAGATTCCTGTATAATCTTCAATGCTACTAATATTCCTGTCTCCATAATTATTAAAATTCTTATGTTTCACTTAACAGAGACCTCAGCGGACCTCTCATGTCAGATCACTTGCTAAAACCGCCTCAAAGAAACTTGGATTATTGTACAGGGTTCGTAGCTTCTTCACTGACGAACACTTGGCTATAGTCTATGAGTCATGTGTGCTCTCAGCTGAAATATTGCTCACCCTTGTGGAGTAGATGTGGGGAGGTTGCACTAAAGCAACTAGACTAAATTCAGAACAGAGCTGTTAGAATTATTAATAAACCTGCAGTTATTAATAAACTACCTCCCCTACAAGTAAGAAGGAATGCTGCCTCCCTTGGACTATACTACAGATACTTTTATGGCAAATGCTCAGACGAAGTTGCATCCATTGTGCCACCTCTCCATGCCTTTCCCTGCGCTACATAGGCATCTGGCAGCGCTCATGACTGGAATGTCACACTGCCATATTGCAGAGCTTTTGCCTATCAGAAACCTTTTATTCTCCGAACTGAGTCTCTTTGGATCTCGCATCTCCAGATTTGTTTTTTCCTAAACTTCAACCTGCAGCTGTTCAAGTCCAACTGTTACGGATTTTTTATGAATTGAGGACAACAGTAATCTGGTGTATAGATTATATATATATATATATATATATATATATATATATATATATATATATATATATATATATATATATATATATATATATATATATATACAGTGTATATGTATACATACACATACATATATACAGTATGTGTGTGTGTGTGTGTGTGTGTGTGTGTGTGTGTGTTATTTTTAGTTCGCTGGCGCTGAACTAGTGAATGTGTACGACCTGGTAAACAGCCAGCTACGGGCCGTTGTGTAGAGGCGGTAGTTAACGAGTAACAAATTGGATTGCTCACTGAACAATGCATGATCGATGGCAGAATGTAAAATTTAGGGAATTGTTCCCAAACATGACATGAATTACTATTTTCGCCAAGACTGACTTGCTGTTCATTGCACCCACTGACATGCTGTGATATTATCCTCACTATCATCCCTCCAGTCTTGACGTGGAATTGGACAACACGAATCCGTGGAGTTTTACATATTCTGATAAGAGATCTGAGTGCAATAAAATATTTTTACGCCGTATTTTGCGTACTATAGCTCAAAGACTGCTCTAAACATGAAAAGAAATATTAATTGTTGTTCCGAAGTTTTTCTGGTGCGTAACACGCTCGTGTGCGCC
>NW_027644110.1:0-4995 GCF_032717465.1 Coenobita brevimanus
GTCTTAAGCTCAACTACAGAGGACAACGACAAGAAATGGTTGGGGGAGGCGGTGGCTCAATCGGTAGAGAGGTGGCCTGCAGTCCTACCGGAACCAGGTTCAAATCCACGCTGAGGCAGGGAACAGTTTAAGGATTTGAATTTCATTAAAATCAGAATTTACTGATCTACCAGTAGACCCGCCGACATAAGAACATAAGAAGAGAGGATAACTGCAGTAGGCCGGTTGGCCCATGCTAGGCAGCTCCTAGAAGAGTAACTGAACTACTAGAATGAGATAAGGATAGCAAATACCAATACACCAGTCCTGTATGAGACAGCCCTAGTATATATTCAATATGGACGGTGGGTGTTAGCGCCGAAGTGGTGAAATGTAGAGAGGTGTGTGGTATGTAGGAGGACTACTGGGCCTTGGGAGCAGGTTGTGAAGCCTATGCCCAGATTCGGATGCATAAAAAAAGAAAAAAAACTCTTCATGCAGACAAGTGTAGGTATGCTACAAAAACCAGATTCCTTGTTCAGAATAATGTAGAACAGTGTTCAACAAAGCTTAGTTCCTTCACTTTCACTTTTTATCCTTCCCATTCACGGATTACCCCTTCCCCCCCTCCCCTATCATTCAGTAACAGTACTGCATTATGTTGATGACCTGGTAACAGTTTCAAACACCCGATCCAACATTACTTACACAAAACAGAACGACTGCTTCACCAACCAAATCAACCATCATTCTCTTCACTCTAGAGGGGGACGAAGCTCAACGTATATGTGAACCATGTACTCTTCCTCAGTGACGGATAAGTAGAAGTCAAGCTGAAGGTTTTTACTGTCATTGTTTGTGGAACAGGAACAGGCTATATGCTTCTGAATACTCCTTTTGCCCCCTTCTCTCTCTCTCTCTCTCTCTCTCTCTCTCTCTCTCTCTCTCTCTCTCTCTCTCTTTGTGTGTGTGTGTGTGTGTGTGTGTGTGTGTGTGTGTGTTCGACTACTTTCCTCTCTCACTTTCCTGCCGCCATGTGGGGACTAAAGTGATGTTTGATGACTTGAAGTGCTAACTGAACAACGTCATGATTTATGTGCTAGAACAAGGGACTGCATCGTCAAGTACATTTGCGTCATTATGTACACATTATGTACACATATGAAAGCAAGAGGTAACAGGGGAAGGCAGTGGTTCAATCGGTAGAGAGGTGGTCTGCAGTCCTACCGGACCCAGGTTCAAATCCCCGCTGGGGCAGGGAACAGTATAATGATTTGAATTTCCTGAAATCAGACTTTACTAATCTGCCAGAAGACCCGCCGACATGTCGTAAAAATACCCCCGCTAATACCAATACACCAGTCCTGTAAGAGACAGCCCTAGCATGTATTCAATATGGACGGAGGATGTTAGAGCCGAAGTTGTGACATGTGGAGGTGTATGGTATGTAGGAGGACTACTGGGCCTTGAGAGAAGGCTGTGAAGCCTATGCCCAGAGTCGGACACATAAAAAAAAAAAAAAAAAAAGTTCATTAAAACTTGCCTCTTCGGATCCAACACATCTATCAATCAATACATATCTATTGCACATGGCAGTTCTAACATATAATAAGGGTACAGTACAGCTGTAATGTACTAACCCCCCAACTCTCTGTCTGTCTGTCTGTCTGACTGTCTCTCTCTCTCTCTCTCTCTCTCTCTCTCTCTCTCTTTATATATACTATCTATCTATCTATCTATCTATCTATCTATCTATCTATATATATATATATATATATATATATATATATATATATCATACATATAATAAAGTCAAGGAGTGGATGTGTGTGCTTGTCTACGTGTTTGATCGTTTCCTTCACGGGAAGGCCAAATAAATATCGACCTAATTCTTCTACATTAGGTCGGGTTAAGTTTAGTGAGTGTCAAAAAATACGCACACAGACAGATACACACACACACACACACACACACACACACACACACAAATGGAAATCGCGCGCAACGAAACGGTGTGAAATTGCCTGAAATCGCGACACGCAAACATATATGAAAATATTCTATTTGATTTTTGGTCAGAATTGCTCACTGTGGGTTCAGCAATGGTATAGAAAGAAAGATAATGTATTTGCAAACATTGTGTGGTGGAAAGGCTATTAGTTAGCCAATGTTTTGTGGGCAAGCACTACTACTACACACACACACACACACACACACACACACACACAGAGGGGATTCAATCTAGGTGGACGTGTGACACCGGGGCTCCGTACCAAATCATCACGTGCCAGTGAAGCATTACTCTAAATAATATCTTTTGTATGTGAGTCAAGCTCAGTACCAGGTTAGACTAAATGATTGTTCATTATAAAAAGGAAAAAATAATAAGTTTCAACAAGACTTGTAAAAAACAGGAAATAGAACCAAGACGAAAGAATACGCTGAGTCATCTCTGAGGTTTGTTTACAGCAAGCACTTCTAGAGATTTTTAAGTATATGCTTTGCACTTTAATCATATTGCAAAATGGATACATACTTTCAGTAAAACAAATTTGGAAAAAGAAAAGGGATAAAGGTAAAAAAAGCAAAATGATGATTTTTACCAAGAACTGGTTGAAGTAGAGTACCCACAATAGACTGGTTGAACGTGTAAACAAACTAGAAATGGCTTTCAAAAATGAAATTGATGAAATAAAGAAGCAGATGCACTTGCAAAAGGAAGAAATAGAAAAACTAGGAAGGGAGGCCAATAAGAAAGACACAACCATCAGTGAACTAACTGTGGAATTGAGTAACAATTAGGAAGAAAATTAGTGAAATGGCAAGGGGTACAGTAGTCAACACGAGAGTAAAGTTATGGAAGAGTTCAAAAATGACACAGAGACAATTAGGCAAGTTAGCAGTCTTATTGACCAGAGCAGTAATATTGAGGAGAAGATAAACACAAGTAAATGAAGCAGTGCAAAAGCTACAAAAATGATGTAGAAAAACCACGTATGGTGAAAAGTAAAGAAAGACTTAGAAACAAGGGTATGGAGGAAAAATGCATTAAAAAGGAGGTGAAAAGAATAATCCAAAACAATCCAAAGTTAGTCAGAGATTGAGTAGAGATAAACAAATCAATAGTAATCACTGGTATAGAAGAGGTGATGAAGTTAAAAACAAGATCACAAGAGACAAAAAGGAGATGGCAAAATGTAATGAGCTTACTGAAAGAAGTATCAGAGAGGAAATCTGTAGTAAAGACATAGAGGAACACAAAAGGTTAGGGAAATATGTGAGAAAAGCAAGACAAGACCTCTAAAGGTGACTTTCCAGAGTGTAAACACTGTGGAAGAGATACTAAAAATGCAAAGAATCTTAAGGAAAAAGAGGAGTTCAAAAATGTATGGATAAAAAGATGCCTAACACAAGAGGAACTTTGGAATTACTGGAAAGAGAAAAAGGGAGGAAGCAAAAACAAAAAATGAGGGAAGATCATAGAAGAGGACAAGAAATTTTTTTACAAAGTAATAGGATTGCAGGTAACGAAAGTGGTACACAAACAGGATGGAAGAAAAAGGAGGAAGGTAGTAGAACCATGTCATGACAAGCGGTATATAAACAAGATGAAAAAAGTTGATGTACTCAAATGTGGATGGAATTTGGTATCTAAATTACTAGGAGATGAATGATTATGTCAGAGAAAATGAACCACAAATAATATGCCTTAACTGAAACAAAAATTAATACCAAGGATATCAAATTGACATACTAAACTTAGAGGAATACAATATATGGAGAAGAGACAGATATTTAAAAAAAGGAGGAGGAATTATAATATTAACTAAGAAAAAATCTAAAAGTCAAGGAAATAAAACTAGATATACTCATCACAAGTAGAACTGATTGCAGTAGAGATCGACACATCTGAAGGTAAAGTAATTGTAAATGCCAATTTGTACATGCCACCCAGATCAAACACATGGGAAAGAGACGAATATGAGGAACTGGCAGAGAGTACAATTCAGAGTGTAAGATCAATATTGCTACATAAAATGGAAGAGAAATCGGAAAGAATTATACTAACTGGGGCCTCTCAGTACAAATATAAATTGGAATACTCTAGATATAAATAGCCAAGAAAGCTAAGTTGGGACCAAAAGCTCCTGGATCTCTGTACAAGAAGAGTTTTTCTTAACGCAACATGTGAGGGAAAACCACCAGAAAGAGAGAGGACTTGATGTACCTTCAGTGCTAGATCTTAATATTTACAAAGGCAAGAAAATGATATTGACAATTTAATATATCACCCCTCCACTCAGGCAAAAAGCGACTCATGCAGTACTAAACCATAACTTCAGGATAGCATATGACATAGTAAACAGCAAATGATAGTTACAAAAAGAGCCTAAACTATAAAAAGGGAAATTATCAAGACCTAAAGAAGTATTTCTTAGCAGTTGATTGGGAAAATGAGCTTTTAGGAGGACAAGATTTAAATGCTGCTATATAAAAAATTTTGTGAATTTTATGAAATAGGAGTACAAAAGTACATCCCACAGCACAAAGAAGCAGATAAAAAAAATACAGAAATGGTTCAATAATACAGAGAATGTAAAAAAAAAAAATCAAAAGAAAGAAGAGATTTTAAGTTGTGGAATAGATACAGAAGACACAATAGTGAAAGGGTGTACAATAATTACAAACAGGCAAGAAAACGACTATACAAGAATAAGGAGGGAAGCCCAAAAACAGTTTGAGGAGTGATATAATAAATAAAAGTAGTGATCAACCAAAAGCTGTTTTACAGCTATATCAGAAGCAAAACTAAAAGTAAAAGATATAATACAATCCATTACGGACGAGGGAATCACTTTATACACAAGAGAAAGATATTTGTGAAGCCAACTAAATAAGAATTTCCAATTAGTTTTTACAGAAGAAAAAAATTTTGAGAGGGACTATGTGGAACACGCATGTCCACAACATACTACCAGATATACAATTAAACAGAAAAAGTAATACAGGAGGAGT
>NW_027644111.1:0-10714 GCF_032717465.1 Coenobita brevimanus
TAAGTAGATTAGTACAGAGTGAAAAAGCAAGTGGTCCTGGATGAAATTTCATGTTGGGTATTACGAGAATGTGCAAAGGAGTTATGTAAACCATTATTTTTAATTTTCAAGAAATCCTTGGAGTCAAGGTAAAACTACCCTGATATTTGGAAAAAAGCAAATATTGTCCCCTTATTCAAGAAAGAAAATAGACAAAATCCACTCAACTACCGACCAGTATCAACTGACCAGTGTTGTAAGCAAGGTATTAGAAAAACTTATAAGAAAAGCTTGGGTAAATCATCTAGAAGAGCACAGTATGATAACAGAAAGACAGTTTGGTTTCAGAAAAGGAAAATCATGTGTTACTAATCTGTTGAGCTACTATGACAGAGTAATGCAAACACAATACAGGAAAGGGGGAAGGGATGTGGTGGGACAGTATCTATTTAGATTTCAAGAAAGCTTTTGACACAGTACCACACCAAAGACTTTTATGGAAGCTGTACCATCAAGGAGGAATTCGAGGCAAACTGTTTTGTTGGATGCAAGACTTTCTCATAAAAAAGAGAAATGAGGACAGTACTAAGAGGAAACTACTCATCATGGAAAAGAAGTGTGACTAATGGAGTACCACAGGGTTCAGTGCTGGCAACCAACTCATGTTTTTAGTGTATATAAATGATATAAACAGCAACACTGGAAATGAGAGCTATCTGAATATGTTTGCAGATGATGCAAAAATACAAAGGAGAATTATCTAACACAGACTCTTTGTAAAGAGCTACAAGAAGAATTAAATAAACTTCAAGTGAATGGAGTAGTACTATGGCAAATGCAATTCAATGTGGACAAGTGTCATATAATCAAGTTTGGTAAAAGTGGAAAAAGACCTGATTGGGATTATAAGTTAGGAAATAAAACCCTATACACATCAGAAAGAGAGAAAGACCTAGGTGTAATCATCAATAACAGACACTCTCCGGCTGACCACATCAGCGAAAAGGTACGGAACATGTATACACTGCTTCCAAATATGAGAATAGCATTCACATACATAAATGAAGACATGCTAAGAAGGATAATAACATCATTCATTAGACCATCCCTGGAATATGCATCAGTAATCTGGAGTCCTCATCTCAAAAATCACATAGACAAGATTGAAAAAGTTCACAGGGCCGCTACAAGATGGATACCAAGCTTAAGGGACCTAAGCTATGAAGAAAGACTAAATAAACTGAATCTACCAACACTACAGGAGAGAAGGAAAAGAGGTGACATGATAATGCTATCATAAATGCATATCAGGAAAGGAGAAAATAGACATAAATGATTACTTAACATATGGAGAAACATCAGCAAGAGAGGACACTGGAAAACTGGCATTAGAAGAGAGGTGATAAAGACGTAAGTGAAAATTCAGTTTCCCAAACAGAGCAATTGATCAATGGAATGCACTCACTGAATGAAATAGTGTGTGCCAAAAACACCTATTCACAAATTTAAGTAAGGATAAGTGTACGATAAATATGGTTTAAGACACGGGACAGTACAAGCTTGACTCATTCCTGTAAAGATACAATTAGGTAAGAACAATTTCAGGGTAAGGTAAGAACACACACGCACACATGCACATATACAAACATATATATATATATATATAGATAGATAGATAGATAGATAGTCCAGGAGACACCTAGCATAGGTGTGACATAGGGTATGATTACAATTTCTTGTACATAAAAATGGTTGCTGGGGGTCCATAGGATAAAGGATCAGGTGAGTGACACCTTGTCAGCTATGGAATTTTTTTCAGTCAAATTCAAGATGGCGGCTGTGACATCGATATATCATGCTGATGCACTTGAAAATCATTGACCTTGTTGTTTGTGATGTTTCTTAAAAAACATTATAAATATGGTACAAATAATAAAAAATATAAATATAAATATAAATATCAATGTGGTCCAAAATGCAAAACAGAGCTCTTCACTTGTATCGAATGCAGTTATTAATGTTGTAAACTCTGCTTCCATTTTGTTTTTGCAGAGTGCTTCATCTGAACACATAAATTTAAATGAACATGGAAGACAAGGACAGATGCTTCTTCAAGTGCACACAGGACAGACAAGTTAATTACATTGGTGGTGCCCAAAGAATAAACAGCATTATTGAGGCAAGCATTACAAGACAGGACACCTTGCAACTTAGACTTAAGAAGGATCCAAGCGTTTTCAGTAAAATATCACAGCTCGTGTGTTTCCACATATACATCTAAAACTCACACTCAGAGAGAGCTGAAACGGAAAAGCCAAATAAAAGACGATCTGAATTCAGTGCCATTCGTGAAGTTTAGATCACATTGGCCTTATCTGTGGTTGTGAGTGTTTCCCCAAAAGATCCAAGGCATCCAGATCGATGGAGTGGAAAGATGATGCAATGTCAAACCAAGGAAATGAAAGAGGGAATTTAGAAATATGTAAAAAAAAGGGCGATTCAGAAGCTCAAGAAGTGTCAGTAAGAATACATAGGCAGCCTCTCTGACTTGCATGCAGCAGATGCCCAGTACCATGAGGACTGTTTTTAAGAAGTTTACTTCAAAGCTCAATATTTCTGCTGCATCACGTTCATCAGTGCAAGTTAAGGTTAAGTCAGCCCAGCTGATCTTGCATTTAATCATATAGTCGAAAAGATAAGAGATGTTGATCCTTCCAGAATATGGAATTCCATAGAAATACATGACTTGTATCAAGACTACTTGGATTCTCTGTCATCTACTTCCCAATCTGAAGACTCAGCTTCTGCTGCTGCTGAAGTGCCTCAGGATGATAAATCCTGCCCCATCCGAAAAGAATGAGCTGGACTCAATGAATATATTGAGGAACATTTTGGTAAGTCTTCTTTTGCTACAAAAAGGATGTGCTAGTATGCTCTGATTTTCGGAAGCATTTGCCAGCAAGCTTTTGAAGTTAGTTGAGGCAAATGATGATGATTTTGTGTCAGAGTTGGCTCTGCAAATTTCTGATCATAACCATACCAAGTCCCATAAAAAAATAGGGTCATATAAGTTAAACCAGTTTACCAATGAAGAGGCAATTCTGCAGTCCAGTTTCAGACACTTCTAAACTTAGTTTCAGAACTTGTTTCTAAGGGAGAGATAACAAGAAAATCTCTGTCAATCACCTAAGCAACACAAGCTCTGCTTTCGAAGAACCCTCAACAAGACAACACTGGGGTTTGCACTCCTAAAATGCACAATTTTTTCTGGATCCAGAGAAATTATTGATATATTACATGACAGTGGCTTTTGTTCAAGTTATAATGAAGTCAGTACGATTCAGAAAAATCGTAGTTGCCTGTGACACTGTTCAAACTTTGCCAAGAGATCTGTTGACTCGTTCTCCAGGCACATGTGAAACTGTCATAATATATGACTGCTAAAACCAGAACTCGGTAAAGTCTCATGAACGTCAGTGGAGAGCAAAAGGCATTGTCCCCCCATGTCTATGAACTAAGACGTGACACTGTTCCTGCCAGCAAGAGAGGCTATCATGAAGTGTGACCAAAATAAGAAATCACTGGATCAATTTCATATGTGAAATGGAGTATAGCCACCAGTCACTCAGTCTGGGATATGAGAAGGAAGTCCTTATACCTCATGAGGAAGCAGAAGTGACCAGTATTAGCTATCTTCTCAAGTTAGCATCAAAGTAAAGGCCATATCCAGGGTCTAGCTGATGATACAGACATTTTTGTCCTGTTGCTGTATTTCTGCTGGATCCACAAACCATCTGTGCATGTGGACAATGAAAAAGTATGATGGAAAGATCATTGACCTTAAGGCAACAGCTGAGACGCTTGAGAGAAGAAGCAGGTTTAGACCTGCTGCTGGCAACCCAGGCACTGGTCTGGATGGTGACAGCGTTTCTTATCCCTTTTGCCAAAGGAAAAGTAACTGCAATCAAGTTGGTTCTGAAACTCCAGAGTAAACCCTCAGGGAATTTGTAAATCTCCTGGCTCCAAAAGAAGTATGGATCAAAGAAGGTCTCTGCTTCATATCAAGCTTATATGGAGGAACAGGGTCAACATCTCTTGCAAATCTGGAGTGGTATTCAGTATTCAGCAAGAAGAAAGAACCACCCAAGATAAAGAGAGTCTCCCACCAACGGATGCTGCTGCAGCTCAACACATCAGACGTGCCTGTCTTGAGGTTCTGCTCTTGAGGGCAGCAGATCAGATGGCACCCCCAGATATTGACATAACTCGGTATGGTTGGAAGACTGATATTAATATCTTGGACTCCTGTTGCTGGTGTTTCTTCCAGCCACTTGCACCACCTTCAGTTCTGCAAAGTATTGCTTGCAGCTGCAAAGCATCACACCCATGTTCAAGTTTGCAAAGATGCAGTTGCCATGTAAGTGCCCTGGTCCTGTACTTCTCATACTGTAAGTGTGGTGCTGATGACAGCTGTGCAAATAAGCACACAAAATCCATGGATGCCCTATGCAGTCAGTTGGGACCAGTATGATGCAGATGATGATGATTAGTGACGATTGATGAAGAAAATTATAATTGTACTGAATACAAATTATGTGAGATGACACTGCAGCATGCATACGCTATGTTGTTATTACAACTCTTTGTAATTTTGTGTAAGTTGTAAGACTTAGTCTCAAGGAATATTATACTCCTCTTTTTCTATGTGTATACTACAATTACCCTTATATACTGAGTGTTTGAAATGTTCCAGTTTGGCTGTTAGAAGAGTGAACAGTCCTCTTGAGTGCGTTTTTTTACGGCCGATAACTGACCTCATAATAAAAACTCTTATTTGTTAGGTGAATAATAAATTTTCCCCAAGGATAACAGGGTGGCAGTCAATGCGATTCTCAAATATAGGTTCTGGAGAATCATTTTACAATAAAAAAAAAAAAAAAAAAAAATGTTATCATACCCTATGTCACACCCATGGCTGAAATTTGCGTTTGTCTTCTTGGCTATACAGCAATGGTCTCCGAATTTTATGCGATGGACGAATCGAGAAAGTGCAACACAGAGCAACAAAAATGATCCCACAACTGTGAAAATTACCCCTGCGAAGAACGACTGAAGAGACTAAATATGTTTCCTCTGAAAAAAAAAAAAAAAAAAAATGACTCATAGGAGATCTAATTACGAGTATTTAATATCCTTAACAAATGTGGCGATGTTGGATAATGATAATTTGGATCAAAATACTGAATGATACTGTGACTAGAAATAAAAGAAATGAAGCTCAGAAGCAAGACATGCGATGACATTAATAAAGGGAAACGACTTTAAGATTCGTGTGTAGTGGAACAAATGGGATAGGCTACCAACAACAGTAGCTTTAGTACAAAAGTATTGATACTTTTAAAATTCGGCTAGATAAATATATTGAGAAGCTACATGGCTTTAACTAACTTAGTGTTGTTACCTGCGGCGAAGCTGACAGGTCTATAAGTGGTACACCTGAGGGATCTTCCCACCCCTCTCTCCTTCAAGGAAAGTTCGAATATCTGCTGTTGAAGAGCTCTGAGCGATTTTCTCTTATGAAATACAAAGTTGCTCAGCTTGAAATTCTGAGTCAGTATAAACATGTCAGCTGCTGCGTCAGCTGACGCATCAGCTAATAGGCGATTTTCATTTTTTTTTTTTTTTTCCTTCAAGGAAAGTTCGAGTATTCGCTCTTGGAGATTTCTGCACATTGTGGCTCCTGAGAGCTTGTCGTGGCCACATAAGAGTATTTGCAAGTTAAGTCAAAAGTCAGTGAAAGTTGACCAGGCCGTGGTCGCCCCATGAGCTCTGCTTCCACGTTCTCGCTCATAGGATATACCGATCACTTAGATCTGTAGCAGAGAAGACGCCCTGGCAGTGGGACGTCTTCTGTTGTGTTGTAGCTGAAAACTACAATAAACTGAAATGGTATCGCGGCGGAGTTTCTCAACCTGCATCTCCTGTCTTTGCTGTCACTCAAGCCACACACACACACACACACACACACACACACACACACACACACACACACACACACACTTGTTCCGAGTCCTAATCCCAGGATCTTTTATACTTCGAGCACACAAATTTGATGCCATGGAACACAACCATATTGACATATATTACATGTATATTTGGGTGAAGAAATATTTGACAACATATTACCAGATGACTCTGTTCCCTTCTGGATACGTGTAGTGATCACTGTGATACACTATGCAACAAACCTTTCCTACATCTAGCAAAAAATGCCTTGTCTAGTATTCTTACACCAGTTAGTAATGCTGGTTGTTGAGCGCATTTTCTCTCATGTTACAACAGCTATCACAAAAATCAAGAAACAGAAATTATTACAAGAATGCTAAATGTTATTATTCATATCAGAACCCACCTACACTTTAGAAGCTCAGGTTTTAAGAATTATTTGGTAACACCTGAAATGTTCCAGCTTATTTTTAATCTGTCAATATATATCAAGATGAACTAGAAAACAGCAGTTTAGATTAATGATGTAATTGACTATGTTTGAGCAGTTGTTTCGCTTCTTTTGTTGCCAAGGTTAGTTTACAAAGTTCTTTGTAACTAAGGGACTTAGCTATCCAGTATTGTATGTGTATAACGATCAGTGGTCTACATAATTCAGCTTGATTTTTTTTTGAATAATACAAAAGCTTTTCTATGTTAAAGTTATTCTTGTACCTACACCCTCTGGAGTACATTTTAGAAATGTTCCAAGTATGGACAGATATCATATTTTTCATTTGTGTTTAAGGGAATTACAGGCTCTACAGATATGTACATGATCATTTATATACAATTATACATGTGATTTGATTATTGGTATGTTTTACGGTGAGAGAAAAAGTTTCTTAGTTTTTGTTCCATCAAATTCACATTTTCAGTTACTAAATAATTCTAGTACACTGGACGGTGCAATATAAATGGAAGTTTGACATTTATGAATATGTACGTGACAGTAAAACAAGTATACAACTACGCATGTAGTGTAGGTGATCTGATTATCGGTATGGTTTGTGGTGTAAGAAATCCACACATTTATTTTTCAACAGGTTGCATATTCAAGCTTAATGATTCTAGTACTTGACGAGTGTTTTTGTAAATTTAAGTATGGTATAGTATCGTGTGCACCTGTCATTTATACCTCATTATTTGCAAGCTAAAATGAAGTATGATGTTTATTCATATAGTTAATGGTTTTTACAGATGTATCTTGTTTCTTTTGTACTTTAATGTTTACTGAAGAATAAAGAAAACATGACAATGCTTCAAATCAGTCATGATCTTTTATTCATTATTTCTGCATATGGAGCAGTGTGAAATATTAATAGGTTTGTCCTTTTTACTGCAGATATTTGCCCTTCTTTAAAGGAGAGCAGTTGGCCTCAATGGCTCATTCTTCTGCCACTTTTCACCTTATCCCTCTTGGAGAAATCTGGCAACCATGGCGTCTATCCAGGAATCAAACCTTCACTCTTTTTCCTCATGACGCAGTGGGGCGATGCAACAGTCAACTGCAAGGGAACATCGGTCTACTGGACGGTACTCCACTGCAGGGACGGTTGATAGGTCTGCTTGGCCAGACAGATCGAGGCTGATTAACAATAGCAAATGTGTATCCAAGCTTCTCTTTAATATGCAACCACACTGTACTTTCCACAACTTTACGATTGTTTCCAGTCACCGTATACCTTCACTGTACTTCCATACCTTTCCTTGTCCCAAGTTCTTTCTTCATTTTATCCTATCTTCACTGCGTTTCAGTTCTTCTCTACCTTAAGTGGGCTTCTGCTTCCTTCATTAAGCTTCCCTTACTTCAGTGTATTTCCCCTGCCTTTTATCACACATGCCTTTTACCACAGAGCTTCTGTATTGTTATTTTCTTCAATATGCCCACAAATCTTTGAGCTTCCTGCCTTCATACTTCCTCAAACAAACAAAGAAAACATCAACAATTACTTGAGACCTACGCATAGAATCTTACATAAAGGAAGAGCTGAAATTCACATTGTAAGGAAAAAAAAAGAGAGAGAGACAATTTGTTAATGCAAGGTTTGCCTCTTGACGATTGGACACTACATAACGTTCCGTCTGTAGTATGCAAGAGGTATGAAATCTCTCTCTCTCTCTCTCGTGACAAGCAGCAGTTGGTAATAAATTTCCCTAGTTCTTCTTGGGGGCTGGGGGATAACCTGCCCCCAACCCCCAGTAGCTACAGCAGCACTTCCAGAGTGAAATATCTCCTCTTGTGAAGAAAAAGCTCGTCCGAGATAGCAAGAATAACACACACACACACACACACACACACACACACACACACACACACACACACACACACACACACACACACACACACACATACTGGAGGATTTAATAAAAATATTTAGCATGAAAAACAAAAGCTAGAAAAAAAAAAAAAAACTACATTAGGTGGACACTGAATCTAAATGGGCTATATTTTTCATGTGATACAAGGCTGAGCAATGAGAAACCCATTTCATTTCTATTTCCGATCTTACTATGGCTCATTTTCGTTAAGTAGGCAGAGATTTTGTCCTTTTGTAGTGTACTTTCCGTAGTTCAGTGGCACAGTAAGACAATGCCACTTGCTGCTGTACTTCCTTTTCGTAGTACTTTCTATTCTTGACAAATATCGCATTTTAGTGTTCATCTCTTTTTTACAGCTCCGAATTCAAGCTGGAAAGATTACAGTTTTAGGACCAAGTTAAAGTGGACACAGTAGGCAGATTACCTTATTGGATCTGGGTAGAGATTATTCATAAACAAGGGCAGTTATAAAATTGTAGATAACGCCCTCAGCGTGATAAGTCGGCTGTTTTGGTGTAGTTTTGCTACCTCCAGACGATTATAATGTACTTAGCAAAGTCCTCTCTTCTTGAAGGATTTATGGAAACTAGTACGCAGAACAAGATGGCCTACATAAATCCCTATGACTACACAAGGCAGATAATGAAATTTAGTTAAATCCCAGAGTACTGCAAGAATAGCACCCACAGCCATTTGTGATATACCCAGGTCTCGAGTTGTGCTGTTGGTTGAACAGAGATAAGGGGAAGCAAATATTGTCCATGAGTTTGTTTGACCCTAGAATCAAGCTAGTGATCTTCCAATAATGACATGGATGTGTCAGCCAAGAGAGAGAGAGAGAGAGAGAGAGAGAGAGAGAGAGAGAGAATTAGTGGCTGGAACGATGGAAAATTTCTGTTAGACAGAGATTCCATTATATCGTCAAACAGTAACCTTTTTTGAAATACTGTACTCACTGTTCTGGCAACGCACAATATTCAGCATCCATTAAAATGGATTACCTTTGTATGTTCTAGTAACTAATTTGACGGAAGTAAAGGACGAGGAGGCAGAAGTTAATAGCAGTAACGGCCTCAAATACTCAAAACATTACAAAGCAGCCAGAAACAAAGCTAAAAAGAATGCTCTAATTCATCTGCAGGGAACTTTGATCATAAAACGCCCAGTGTAATTTCTAAGCTTTATACGCCATTATTTAGACCACACCTAGAATAATTCGTGGGCTGGCAGTAGCCCCCAGAATCTTATAATGGACGAAGACAGGCTCAAGAGTGTTCAGCGCAGCGACACAAAATTATTCCATCCTCGCGAAATTTATCTTGACGAAGAGCGACTAATGTAACTACAAATGTTTTCTCTAAAAACGACGACCCGGAGATCAATTACAATATTTAAAATTAGGAACAAATTAGACGATGTTACATAAAATATTTTTTTGAAGTACAAAGTGATACTGTGACTGGAAACAATAACATGAAGCGGAAAGCCAAGGCACAGCAAACCCTTCCCCGGCAGTCATTTTAGTGCTGACGTATAAATTAACAACAGTATATCTAGTCAAAGATGTCACATATCAAATTTGGAGTAAATCGGGTGAAAATTAACGATTACATGTCCATTTGAAATTTTAGGTCCGACTTCTCCCTACTGCTAACAAGGGGTGACCCCCTGATGTAATGAGAGTGCAAGTTATAGGATGCAGATTTGAAAGATACACCTTCAGGTTTTGGTTTCATGTCGATATAACGAATATGAAAGGAGTTTACGGCGAAATTTTTTTTTTTTTTTTCTGTACATTTCTGGAGCCTACAGCTTCTGGGCCTAGGCCTTTTGGTCCAAATTGGCCCAAAAATTTAATCAGGTGATTAGAGGGTCATGTCCATCATCCCTGTAATTTTAGGCATAATCGCATCAGTAGTTTTTGTGAGTAAAGTTGTTAACAGACAGACAGACAAACAAACAGACAAACAGAATGAAAATAAAACCGTTCCCCGAGCCTCTCTCCGGGTGGGAGGGACGGTTAATGAAACAAACTCAGAAGAGATACAGCAATAATAAAGGAAAAATGACTTTTAATTATCGCGTAGTGGAACACTGGAATAGCCTGCCAGCAAAAGCACTTAGTGCAAAAGCTACTGGTAACGTTGAAAATTCAGCTAGACAAATATTTTGGGACTATAGGCTATAACTGTCTTTGTATTGTCTATTTCCACTTTGAAGTCTATGCTGACGACTGGACACGTTTGCTTAATAACAAAAACATTCAGGGATTGTGTATGTTCTTTTTAGTATTGATCTCTAAAAAGCCAGATATTACATAGTGCATAGTTGTTCATCTTCTGCCTCTCCTGTAAAAATTTCCATGCTT
>NW_027644112.1:0-4995 GCF_032717465.1 Coenobita brevimanus
TTTTGTGTTTGAACGTCCCCGGTAACTGATACCTCGGTTCAGTGATGGGTTTTCCCAAATGCACCTCATTGTTATAATGGGGACCTACTGTACTGTACCATTCCACTACGCAGTCTTCACAAATAGTGTTCCACTATGCAGTCTTCACAAGTAGTAATACATTTGGCTTGTATAATGCTCATAAATAGTTTGAACAGAACAGTCTTTGACTGTAACCACGGCATCACAGTAATATGTGGAATTCCATGGAAGTACGGCCAACCATCCAAAATTTGTGAAATGGATCTACAATTTTCAGAAAGTCCTGTGGCCTAAATCACATGTTTTTCTATTTATCTATCTATAGCCCGACGCCCTAATCCCGCAAAGGGTGGCCGCAGACAAGGCGCCTCCAAGTCGCTCTGTCACCCACCATTTGACTACCCTCCCCCCAGCTCACCCCCCTCCCTCATATACCTCTCAACTCCATCCTTCCACCTCATCCTCGGTCTACCCCTCCCTCTCCCTCCCTCCACCTCACCTACATACACCCTCTTAGACAGTTTTTCATTCTCCATTCTCTCCACATGTCCAAACCACCTCAGTGTATTTCTCCTAATCTTCTCAGCCACATCCACATTCACCCCACAACGTTCCTTCACTTCTTCATTCGTCAACCTGTCCCTCCATGTCACTTCACATGCTCCTCTCAAGTAACTCATTTCCACTGCTCTCACTCTTGACTTGTTCCCCTCTTGCAAGGTCCACGTCTCGCTTCCATACATCAGGGTAGGGATCACAATACAGTACTATCATGCAGTGACTTCTTAACTTCCTCCCTATTTCTCATCACTGCTTTCAGTAAACCAACAACCTTCCTTCCCTGCTGTACCCTTTCATGCACTTCATCCCCCAAAGTTCCATCCTTACTCATCACACTAACCAAGTACAGTACAGTACCCTCGTGTCCAGCACGCGTTAATCCAGCACGATTCGAGTCCAGCACGGTGAGCAATTAATTAGTATTATTTAATACGATTTAATTACTGGAACACGAGTGTGTTAGCATAACACGCACAGAGCTCCGAGAAGTGGGCCAAATCCACAGAGTTCACTCTAGCACGATCACCCCCGTCCAACACGGCCATACTGGACATTCCCATGATGATGATAGCCAATGAAAAACTTCTGATCAAGTAGCCTTCCCCGCCCGCTATCGTGACGTGATCGTGATTCCACCCAATTAAAAACGCTTCTGGTGTCACGTGACGTTTTGTTTACATTTCTCCCGCCACAGAGCCACTCAGTCGCATAATTGCATTGGAAGGTGCTTTTTTCTTGCTGCATTTTCTGCCCTTGTTACTGCATTTTACCCTGCTCACGATGCCTAGAAAACCTTCTGAGAACCCCAAGAAGCGTCGGCACCTCCCTAAGGCCACCAAGCTAGAAAGCATTGAGAGGAAGAAGAAAGGGGAGAGGAAAGTTGACATTGCCAAGGCCTACGACATGAATGAAGCCAACATGATCATAATAAAAAACTTAAGACAAGATCCTGGCAGCCGAAGGCTATCACACGGCACTTCATACCAGGTTTGCCGAGGATACGATGGTAAATCGGAACAGTAACGTGGTAAAATTGCCGATGATACCACGGGCATTTGGAATTCATCTGGATGGATTCCTGCCAAGGATACGATGGGGAAAACAGTGTGACCAAAACCCAGGCGACTCGACAGAGAATGTATCGTACTACAGCATTGAACATTTAGCCTGACACTGAATACATATAAATATTTTAGAATGAATATCAATCGTTTTGAAACCCTTCTCATCGGCGTGTGTATCAGTTTATAAACAAAGTTGCTTCTTATTCTCTACCGAGTCAGCGACAGCGATCACTCTCCACAGTCACGAGACGGGGCTCTGGCAACAGTGTGAGAAGCATGCACTTTGCCGAGGCTTAATGGACGAAGATAGTGATTCTGAGTGTGATTTCGAAGGATTTATGAGGGAGGTTTGATTTCGAAGGATTTATGAGGGAGGTTGAGGAGGAGCAACAGCCATTACCTGCTAGTGACGCCAGCAGCCATCCTCCGGGGACCCAGTAGGACTAACTACAGCCTTGGATACCACCTTCCATTCCCAGCAAGCCCACCAACACTATCCTAAAAGGTTAGTTATCATTCATAGCACAGTACCATTTATTATAATTACAATAGTACCAATATATGTGTAGGTATATGGTAGGTATTTAGGGTGACTTTTCTGAGGGTTGCTGACATAATTCATTTTTCCCCATAAGCTCTATTGTTAGTCCAACACGTTTTTGGTCCAACACGTGACCCATGCATGACAATATTACCGTGCTGGACACGAGGTTACTGTACTTGAATGCACTCACGTTCTCCATATCCTCACCATCCAACGTCACTGTACATTCTGTGACTTCATTCCTCTCAGACACCATAACTTTACTTTTGTTTACGTTAACTTTCTGCTTCCTTCTCCTCCACACTGTCCCAAACTCATTCACCAAACCTCGCAACTCCCATTCATCTTCACGCAACAATACTGTATCATCAGCAAACAGCAACACCGGAATCTTCCAAATCTCACCCTCATTCATGAGAGCCATCCCCACATTCACTGCCCTACCTTGCACCTCCTTTACAACCCCATCCATGTATATATTAAACAGCCATGGAGACATCACACAACCCTGTTTCAGTCCCACAGTGAGTTCAAAGAACTCACTCAGCTCACCATCCACTTGCACCGTAGCCCTAGCTCCTTCATACATACTCTTCACAGCACTCAACGGTTTCCCCTCCACTCCAAATATTCTTAATACCTTCTACATACCTTGCCTATCCATTCTGTCATAAGCTTTCTCTGAGTCCATGAAGGCAGCATACACTTTCCCTTCTCTAAATACTTCTCCACTAAACATCTTAGAACAAATATCTGATCTACACACCCTTTTCCCTTCCTAAATCCCCCTTGTTCTTCTCCAACTAGCTCCTCTGTCATATGCCTAACCCTATCAATGAGTATTCTACCATATATTTTACCAGTCACACTAAGAAGGCGAATACCCCTATGGTTACCACAAACTTCTCTCTCCCCTTTTCCTTTGTATAAAGGAACAATTATACCTGATTTTCAGTCCTCTGGAACCCTTCCCTCTTCCCAAGCCAATCTACACAACTTCCATATCCACTCCACAACAGTCTCACCCCCATACCTAAGCATTTCACCACAAACTCCATCAATTCCTGGGGCCTTTCCCAACTTAATCTTCTTCATTGCTTCCACTACTTCCACCCTACTGATCTCTTCCTCCCTCCTCTCATCTCTTCTTCTCCCAATCATTCCCCAAGCACTTATACTCGCACTATTCTCACTTTCTACATTCAACAAATCCTCAAAGTGCTCCTTCCATCTCCTCGATTTCTCTCTCTTCTCCACCAGCAATCTATTATTCCTATCTTTCACTCCCCTACTATTTCCCCTTTCACACAGCCTTACTTCTTTACCTCCTTCCAAAACAATTTCTTACTCTCCCTCCATTTCACACTCAGATTCCTCCCAAACTCTTCATCCACTTTCTTCTTGCTCTCCTTCACCAAGTCTTCACCTCCCTTCTGCTCACATATACCTCTCTCTTCTCTCTCTCATCTTCTCCTCTACCTCTACTCGCTAACCATTCACTATATGTCTTCTTTTGTTCCACAGTTCGTTTCACCTCATCATTCCACCATGCTGCCCCTTGCACACCCTTGCATCTCTTCCTCACTCCACAAACCACCTCACACGCTGCGCCTATCTCTTCCGTGAATATCTTACATACTTCTTCCACCCCTTCCATCTGCTGTAGCTCATATCTTCCCAATCTTTCTTCCACTATGCTCTTATACTCTGCCATTTTCTCACTATCTTGCAAAATCTGCACTCTTCTCACAGGAGCTGCTTCCTCCTGTCTTCCCCTTCGTCTCCTCAACCATTTTCTTTGCAGCTTTATCTTGGCCATCACTAATTGATGGTCAGAGATTCCATTCCCCCATCCTCTCCAAACTTGTCTTCTCATTCGCTTATCCACACACACACAGTCTATCATTGCCTTTCGTTCAACAAGTTCACTATCCATCCTTCTCATTACTCTCCGTGTATACCGGTGGATCATCTTATGCCGAAAGTAGGTGTTGGCTATTGCCAACCCCTTACCAGCACAGATGTCCACCAAAGCACTACCATTTCCATCTACTTCAGCTGGCACACCCCACTGACCAACCACTCCATCCACTTGTACATTCTCAACTTTGCCATTCATGTCTCCAGTCAAAAACACTCTCTCTCTCTCCTCTCAAATTTGTCCATACATGCTTCTACTCTCGCCCAAAACTCATCTTTCACTCTTGCCACTCGGTCCTCTGTCGGAGCATACACACATACAATCGCCCACGCTTGTATACCTACTTTCATCCTCACCCATACAGTCCTTGCACCCACAGTTCCATACTCTCTTATATTCTCCTTCCACTTCTTACTTATCATCAAACATACTCCCTCTCTTGCCCTCTCATTCTCAGTACCTCCCGCACATATACCTCAACCATATTCCCATTCTCTCACCCTTTCACCTTTCCATTTAGTTTCAGTCAGTCCACATATATCCACTTTTGCATCCTCAAGCACCTGAACAATCTCTCTCTCTCTCACTTCATCATTCACTCCTCTCACATTCCATGTTCCGACCCTCAGAATGTCCTTTGTCCGTTCTGAAGTCGTCAACGTATGGTCCGTCCTGGTCCGAGGCACTTTATTTGCTTGTTTAGTTAGTTCTTTTTATGGGGTGGGGCACTAACCCACCACCAACCCTTTTAGTCGCCTCGTACGACAAGCAGGGATACTGGAGGTGTATTCTTGAGACCTCCCTACCCCCAGGGAAGGTAATGACGAACGTGTCAAATCAGTGTTTTGAGATAAACAGTGTTAAAAATTTGTTTCATTGTAGCT
>NW_027644113.1:0-5000 GCF_032717465.1 Coenobita brevimanus
CATTAACAGTAGCCTGATTTCAGTAAACAATGTCTCAAAAAACAGAGCTGGTAAGATACTTTAAGACACGTGAGAATTAAATACAAAATATATGATAAATCATGTTATAATGCTGTTCAGTTATTAACCCCATACCATTCTACCCCTGTGGAAAAAAAGAAAAAAAAATTAATTTGAAAATAACCAAAAATATGAAAAGGACAATCTCCAACCCATGTACAGTAGTGGTGCATGTATTTAAGTGCTGTGGGGTGTGTGAGGATAACAGCAGTCTAGTGTATTGTCGGTCTACTGCCTTCCGTTCATCACTAACTTGTTTTTGATTAGGGTCAGTGCCTTGCTTGTCAGTTTCCACTGATCCAGCTACAGTCACTTTGTCGAGTACTGAACAAACTCTATGCTCACCTAAACCATGAACACTGATTGACAAACATCATAAGTCACATTAGCATACCGGTACTCAACACAATAACTAATCGTACATGACTTGCCTGTTTTATGGCCCTTTACATGAGGCTGCTTCATAGCAACACTTTTCACATGACTGGCAAAGTAACTGGTCTGTCTGGTATAATCACTCATTGCCTAAAAAGCTGTAACTAGATCATTTACTTCATTCATTGCCCAAGTTGTTGAAGCAGCTGAGCCACACTTCCAAGAAGGACCAGTTTTCCTAGTTGGCTTTTCCTTTTTTATGCTATAACTCACGTATACATCCCCAGCATTTTGTTTTTGCTTGCCAACTGCATGTTTCCAAAAAGATGGATTACGTTTACACTTCGTGTTTTCACTTCTGCGTATGCTTAGGGACTTCCTGCTTGTTATCACTATGTTAGTCACTCATGTTGCAATGTAAATCACTGTAAATCTGAGGTGAAAATAATGTAATAAATCAAAAGCACGTGTGTGTGGCTTACAGTGTAAACAGACCACACCCATGAGCCAACACGCCCACAAAACACAGCTGCTGATTGGCTGTGAGTGTGACGTCATCATGAGACCCACTGCTCATTGGCGGCCTGGAGGAGTGCTTGCTGACACTTTATCTTTCTTCCGCTACACCTTTCCTTGGGAGACACACAGACCACGAGTACCAACCTGCAGCATGTTGAACAAGAATCCCCTTTGTTGTATAGGACTTTCAACCATGTTGTAAAGACGACCATGCTGTGAAGACGTTTCCACTGGATAGAAAAATGGCAGAGGAGTGTGTTGCGACCTAAAGCTTAATTTTAGATGTTTGGCACGTTTGTCATTATTCGACTAAATGCCACAAATACAGTTTGGTCATGCAATACAGTAGGGTTGCGTCAAGTGAAAACCTGTCGCATAATGGTTTATTGTATAGTGATGTTGATATAGGTTCAGTTGGGTAGTAGTAGTAGTAGTTGTAGTTGTTCCCTAGACAGTCTGGCTGAACAGTCCCGAGTCCCTAAGGAAGGCCACGGCTGAGACTGGGCTTTCCCACAGAGCTCTTAAGGAGCGTATGTTGTGTCGTTGGCGTAGGTGATTGTGTGCAATGCAGTCTTCCATAATGTGCTTCATAGTATGGGAAGCTGTGTTACATTCTGGACAGGCATCAGCGACGGAGTCATCCAGCCTCTTCTGATAACTCAAGAGGGCTAGATGATGCCCGCATCTCTGCCTGGCCAGGTGGACCTGTCCTCACGAGGGAGATAGGATTCAGAAGGGTGGATATCAGGAGGCCGTGCATGGTGCGGTGTGTTGTCTCTGAGTGACTGAATGGAGCGGAGAGTGATTTGAGAATGGATGTGCTTCTGGAAACTGGTCTGAGGTGGGCAAGGGGGGAGAGATGGCAGTATTTGTGTATGATATCATGTGCTGGTTGTTGTTTTGATGTTCCTTGGTGTGTGTGGATATTGTGCTATGTAGTGTAGTGGATGGTGTGGGTTTGTGGAGGCTGCAGTGAGAATTTGGGTGCCTCTCATGTCTAGATGATCCTTGACTTTGGGGACTTTGATTTCTTGGTGTAGGTGGTCTATGGGTATAGTAGCTGTGCAGCCCATGATTATTTTTAGTGCCTTGTTGTTGTAGTGTGTTTTAGTGAGGTTAGAAGCCTAAGCAGGGCTTGCATAATTCATCACTGAACGTATTTGGTGTTTGTTTACTGTGGTGGTGGTTTCTTTGTTGTGTCCAAATGTTGTATGGGCAAGTGACCTCAGTGCATTAAGTCTTGGTGTTAACTGATCTTTAATATTTGTGATGTGTTGTGTGAATGACATTGATGTGTGTTACACCAAGGATTTGTGTGTGTGTGTGTGTGTGTGTGTGTGTGTGGTTGGGGAGTGTTGTTTATGGTGAAGTGTGGAGTGTGACAATGTTCTGCTGTCCAGTTTGTGAGAAGGGTCACTGTAGAATTGACTGGGGCTATTTTGATCCTGTTTGTGGTGAACCATTCGTGTAGTGTGTTGAGGTAAGGTTGGAGGATGTGTGCAGCTGTGTTTGCATTTTGGTGTGTACATGTAAGTGTTAAGTTGTGCGCGTAGGAAGCTGTGTGTATTTGTGATGTGTGGGGCGTGGGTATGTCGTGCATGTATAGGTTAACCCCTACACCGCGGGCTTGTTTACCAATAACTTGCGTGTGCCGCGGGGTTATTTGGGCTCCGACAGACTCTCAAAAAATATTTGCCAAAAATCAGTTATTAGTCCTAGAATAATAAAATTACATATGCTTATGGCACATACCTTCAGCTTTCTCCTGGAATGATTGTTGAGCCTTCGTCGGTTACCGTAGGACTTGTGGAGACCTCTGAAGTAGGGTAACGAAGTCTCCACTTTACACTTCCCGACAACCCGTAATATGATTACCACAACCAGATACAAACACTATAAACACTATTCTACAATTTTCAAGTAGTTTGGGATCCATACTAAAAAAAAAAAAAACTTTGAAAGCAATGGAAATTACGAGCGCGTCTGATCGTCGCACTGGCACTAGTTCGCTCATGGTAGCCTGTCATTTATTATTCATAAAACCCCTCACACTTTATATTTCTATTACTATATAACACTTATATATATCTACAGTCTTTATCCATAAGTTTCCTTCAGTAGTATTAGTTTATTGTCACTGTAGGGATTCAATTTCTTTCAGTAAATTACGTAGCATTCACTTTCTCGTCCTGTATACTGGCATTGAGAGTGAATGTCACTTTCATCTTCACTCTCATAACTCATAGCATTCAGACATGCTAGAGTGAAACTTTCACTTTCATTACTCCTAGGGTATATACTCGTAATCTTATAACACTACTCATTAACATTTCTATTTACGTTCTCTATTTTATTTACGTTATTTACATTTCTATTTTATTTACACTGTGTTGTGCACTGTCACTTGAAATAACTTATAAAACTATTTTCCATTGTTCACGTATATTTACATTCATTACTTTCACTTGCTGTTTACACATTATTTACACATTATTTACAATTCCACTTGCACTGTTTTACTCAATAGAAAGATCATAGTCACTCTTTTATCAATTGTCAGCCCTTTACCTCTTTCCACACGAGGTTTAGTAGGGGGTAAAGGTCACAGAGCCATTTGCATGGGGGTGAAAAAAAGGCCTTGAAGTCAGCAAGATGAAACGTACGTCCTCTCACTTCGGAAGATGAGAGTAAACTGATAACGCAGGGGCAGCCTAGAGGCCTGCTTTAGGGGTTATTCAGAGTTACCAATATTACTTCTTGAAACAGCTAAGTCTAGCACTGATATGATTGGCAGGAAATCTAGACAATACATTATAAATCTGGTAGTTCCAGGTGAATGTAAATATTCTCCCTTCCCTCCTTACATGTATATTTATTACGAAAATAGATTAGAGGCCTACTTAGGAGATATATAATCAGAGCTACCAATGTTAAATCTTGAAACAGCTTTGTGTAGCACTGATATGATTGGCAGGAAATCTAGACAATACATTATAAATTAGGTAGTTCCAGGTGAATGTAAATATCATTTAGGCTTCTCCCTTCTCTCCTTACATGTATATTTATTACGAAAATAGATTATACGGCATATTTCAAGGGGAAAAAAACAGCGAAAATTAGCGAACGAGTGCACGTGAGGTGTTGTCAGGTGATAATTAGCCAATTCCAGGTGTATGGCACTCTCACTTACCTGATTTCTTACTTGTATATATTATTTGGTATAAGAATACGACATAGGGCTTATTTCAATGGATGAAATCAGTGAAAAATTCCAGGGAAGATTTACTTAGCGTAGCATGGCCGGGCAGGCGAGAGCATAGGGTAATGGAGGGGGGGTAGGGAGGGGAGTCAAGAACGGGGAGAAATGGCTAAATTGTCAACAATGGATGGGAGTACAGATGAGATTAGGAGTGCTGACTAGTGTTGGACATTGGCATTACTGATAGATGATACAAGCCCCCACTGGAAAGCCCGGGTGAATTCAAAATAACACAGAATCACAAAAGCGACGCCCCGCGGTATGATCCCTTGCCCCCAAGCGTCACGAAAGTGACGCCCCGCGGTTAAGGGGTTAAAGAGACTAGGGGACAAAACAGATCCTTGGAGGACGCCATTTGTGAAGTTTCTGATGTTTGAAGATTGACCGGCAAATGTTACATGTGCACATCTGCCTGCTAAATAGCTTGTCAGCCATCTTTTTGTGTTAGTGTGCATGTTTGTGTTGAATATTTTGTTTGTGAGGTTGTGGCTGGGGATGGCATCAAAAGCTTTGCTAATGTCTAGTGTGACTTGGAGTGTTCTGTGTGATGGGCTGGGTGAATTCATGCCATCTAAAACTCTGTGTAAGGTCTGTAAGAAGAGTGTTTATGGAGTGTAGTGGCCTACAACCATGTTGTGATGGGGCTAGGGGGGTGTGAGGTGTAACTATAGTAGTGGTGCACGACTCTGAGGTTGTTATTATCGTACCCTGGCAACCTACCCATCAACAATGCGTCTGATTTCGTGTATGAGGCGTGTGATTCGTGTATAATATGTTCGTGTATAAT
>NW_027644113.1:10000-28607 GCF_032717465.1 Coenobita brevimanus
AGAGACAGGCCAGAGAAAGGGATGGGGGATGGAGTTATCCCCGTACCCTGAAGATTGGGTCTATGAATGTGCGTGGATGTAGTACAATTGAGGCTAAAAGGGAGGAGATTGGGAGAATGTTTGTGAGAAGAAAGTTGGATGTGTTAGCTTTGAGTGAAACGAAGATGAAAGGGAAGGGGGAATCTATGTTTGGAAGTGTGAATGGAAGATTGTCAGGTGTTGATAGAGGAAGGGCAAGAGAAGGTGTGGCCTTGTTAGTTAGTCCGGAAGTACAGCAGTGTGTGATTGAATGGAAGGAGGTGTCATCGAGACTGATGTGGGTGAAAGCGAAATTTGAACATGAGTTGTGGGTGTTTGTGAGTGCATATGGGCCTGGTAGTGAAAGGGATGAACAAGAGAGGGAGTCTTTCTGGAATGATGTTGATGAGTGTCTGCAGAGTTTTGGAGCGAATGTGAATGTGGTAATGATGGGAGATCTGAATGCTAGAGTGGGAAATGTAGCAGTTGAAGGCGTAGTTGGTATGCATGGTGTGCCTGGAAGAAATGAAAATGGGGAACGAATGATAGCGATGTGTGTTGAGCGAGAGATGGTGATTGGGAATACGCTGTTTGAGAAGAAAGATATTTATAAGTATACATGGGTGAGACAGGAGGGTGGAAGGGTTGTTGATAGAGCCTTGATGGACTATGTGGTTGTGTCTAGGAATGTAATAGGAAGATTGTTGGATGTGAGAGTTCTGAGAGGGGAGGGTGGAGGTATGTCTGACCACTAACTGGTGGAGGGAAAGTTAAGAGTAGGTAAGAGATGGGTGAGAGCTAGGAGGGTTAGGTGTGGCAGGGAGGTTTTGAAAGTGAGTGAGTTGGATAAAAGAGAGAAAAAGATAGAGTATCAGGAGAAATTGAAAGATGAGTGGAATGCAGTGAAAGATCGGGAAAATGGCAGCGTGGAGGAGGAATGGCAGTTGTTTAAGAGTGCTGTGGTGAGGCATGCAGAAGAGGTGTGTGGTGTGAGACATGTGGGTGGTGGTGTAAGAAAAGGAAGTGAATGGTGGTGCGAGGAAGTAAGTATGGCTGTGGCTGAGAAGAGACGTGCATATGAAGTGTGGCTGCAGAGGAAGGATGAGATGTCATATGAAAGGTATAAGGAAAAGAGGAATAGAGCGAGAAGGGCTGTGCGTGATGCTAAAGTGGCAGCAGATGAGAGGTGGGGTAGGCGGCTGACAGAGAATTTTCAACAGAATAAGAAAATGTTTTGGAAGGAGGTGAAAAGGGTGCGAAAGGGAGAGTCTGGGAAGGAAGAACGAGTAAAAGCAGAGGATGGAAGGATGTTAATTGAGATGGATGCAGTAAGGAAGAGATGGGCAGAGTATTTTGAAAGATTGTTAAATGTAGAGGAGGAAAGGGTGGCTGAGATTGTGGCAGATAGAAGGGTGCAAGGAATAAATGTGTTGGGAGAGTTGAATGATTCTTTGATCACGAAGGAGGAAGTGGAGAAGGCAGTAAAGGAGATGAAAACAGGGAAAGCTGCAGGTATGGATGGGTGTGCTGTGGAATGCCTGAAGGGTGGTGGAGTGACTATTGTTGACTGGTTAGTAAGATTATTGAATGTGTGCTTTGAGAAAGGTATGGTGCCAGTTGACTGGGCAAGTGCTTGTGTGGTCCCGTTGTATAAAGGCAAGGGTGATAAGTATGAATGTACTAGCTTTAGGGGTATAAGTCTGTTGAGTGTTGTAGGTAAAGTGTATGGTAGAGTGTTAATTATGAGAGTTAGAGAGGGTATAGAGGGAGTGATTAGTGATGAGCAGTGTGGCTTTAGGAGAGGGAGGGGATGCATTGATCAGGTGTTTGCTGTGAGACAAGTGTGTGAAAAGTATTTAGCGAAAGGCAAGGATGTGTTTTGGGCATTTATGGATTTAGAGAAAGCGTATGATAGAATTGATAGGGAGGCTTTGTGGACTGTTTTAAGATTGTATGGACTTGATGGTAGGTTACTAAAAGGGGTGAAAAGTTTTTATGTAAATAGTAGAGCGTGTGTAAGAGTGGGAAATGCTGTGAGTGATTGGTTTCCCATGAGAGTGGGGGCTGTGACAGGGATGTGTGATGTCGCCTTGGTTGTTTAATATTTACATGGATGATGTTGTAAGGGAGGTGAATGCAAGAGTTTTAGGTGGTCTGAGTCTGGTAAATGTTGATGGAGGAGAGTGGAATCTGAAGCAGCTGCTGTTTGCAGATGATACCGCACTGGTGACTGATTTAGAGGAGAGATTGAGACAGTTGGTAGAGGAGTTTGGAAGGGTGTGTGAAAGTAGGAAATTGAAAGTAAATGAGAATAAGAGTAAAGTGATGAAGTGTACGAGGTTGATAGATGGTAGGGGATGAATATAGTTTTGAATGGTGAGTTGCTTGAGGAGGTAGATTGTTTTAAATATCTAGGGTCACATGTTGCTGTGGATGGAAGAATAGATGCAGAAGTGAAGTTTAGAATAAATGAAGTAGGAAAGGTGCTGGGAGGAATGAAAAAAGTGTTTAAATGTCGTTCGCTTAGAATGGATGTAAAGAGAAGGCTGTATGAGGGTGTTGTGGTACCGACTGCATTATATGGGGCTGAAACATGGAATATGGGTGTAGCAGAGAGGAAAAGTTTGAATGTAATGGAGATGAGATGTCTGAGGAGTATGTGTGGAGTGACGCGTATGGATCGAGTGCGAAATGATGAAGTGCGAAAGAGAACTGGAGTTGTTTGGGAGATGGCTGGTAGAGTTGAGCAGAGGGTGTTGCAATGGTTTGGGCCTATGGAGAGAATGGATAATGAGCGATTGGTGAAAAAGATAACTAGATCTGATGTGAGAGGTGTAAGACTGAGAGGAAGACCACGAATAGGATGGATGGACAGTGTGAAGAGAGCGCTGGATGTGAGAGGGATGTCTGTTGAGCAAGGAAGAGTGGCTGTGCGTGACAGAAATAAATGGAGAGAAATTGTGAATGAATAAGTGATGACGCAGCCCTGAGGGGATATTCTCCCG
The DNA here is from genome assembly GCF_032717465.1 of Coenobita brevimanus. Lineage (NCBI taxonomy): Eukaryota > Metazoa > Arthropoda > Malacostraca > Decapoda > Coenobitidae > Coenobita > Coenobita brevimanus. The sequence continues at coordinate 13,024 of NW_027644113.1, forward strand.
CATTTGGTCTGATCAGCTAGTCAGGTCAGATGCGGGTAAGGGGATGGGTCTGTTATGATGTGGCAGGGGTAAACCAGTTTTGCTGTCGGGCCCTGCTGTGGATGTCACTGATTGCATTGCGCAGTTGACCCTTGTGCGGTGTGATGCGGTGAGGATCTGTCCGTTCTCCTTTGGGGCTAAGATGCGAATGAATGTGTTTGAATGGATGAGTAAATGGAGAGTGAGTCGTCCTGTCTCGGCTACCTCTCTTTCCTTGGGGAAGCAGCCTAGGTATATAGATAGATAGATAGACAGTCAGGGTGCTAAACATAACCTTTATTTTAAGCAGTAAAAGCACCTTACCATATCAGTTCTTCCTGATAGTCTGTTATATTTTTCAGATTATTTCTGGGTTGGTAAATACAGTAAACGTTTCTTGTTAAATCTGTTTCCCCGTCATTTTCAGCTGTTCTGGTGTGGCAACTCTTGTTTATTTTGTTAAAATAATGGCAGAAGGGACTGTTCTTCTCTAAGTGTTTAACTAAACCAGACCTAACCAAGCTTACCTGCCCCTAATAATTTAACCTAATCTAACCTCCAGTTGGGAAATTGGGAAATGATATCCATATTTGAGCACGTTGAGTTTCTTCCACTGCGCTGGAAACGATCATAGGGGAAAGTGACGATAATAACAGGGATGAAATTTTTCAGCAAGAAAAAGTAATTTGCCGAACTGAAAGTTGTCAGAAAATTACAGAAACAAGCTGGAGGATTATGAATTGAATTGGTTAGGTCATTCTGCTGCTTCAAATGTACAATGAGAGACACAAGTATCTTCCCAAAGTCTGACGGAAAGAAGGTGGAAAAATCAAACCATTTGAAACACGCACTAGTAGAAACAGGGTTTTCATTGTATTTCGCCTGGTGTAAATTTTCTTCAGACAGAACTGGGAAGAAAGTTGTGTCTTTCATTGTACATTTACTGGTAAATAAATCAATCTAACAGTACTTGTGTTTTGTTTCCGCCAGATTAATCGCGATTTCAGACTATTCAGGCACCTCTTCACATCATATAGTCTGGATAATTGGGCTATCTCTGTATATCCTTTCGTATCGATTTTCATACAAATGAGACAGATATTTTCATATTGTGAAATTTGTCCTATATTCATCGCTTTCGTACCATTGAAAATTTCTACTTTGTGTTTTCGAATTTCGAAGGCTCACTGTATTATGTGGTGTGAGTAGCTGTAGTTCGATATGTTGGTGAGTGCTTGTATGCCTTGTGGTTCAAGGTGTTTAAGGTGTATGTTGCCTATGTTGTCTGGTCCACAGGCAGACGAGTGCTTAAGGTTGCTAATGATGTGCTTCGTCTGGTTGTAAGTGAAAGGTGCGAAGTCTGAGTCTGTGGGGAACAATCTCTTGCGTCAGATGACACGTCATTCGTCGCGATGGGGGTTTAGATGACTGACTTGTGAAAAGTGATTGATGAGAGTGTGTGCTTGTTGCTTGTTTGAAGGTATGGTGTCTGTTGTTGTGATGGCAGCATGTGATTGGGTAGTGTTGCTGTTGGAGAGTGTGATGCTGTTTAGTGTTTTGTAGACATTCCTACCCCCCCTTGGGGTAGGGGGGTTTTCAAGAATACTCCCCCAGTATCCCTGCTTGTCGTAAAAGGCGACTAAAAGGGTTGGCGGAGGGTTAGTGCCCCTCCCCGGAAAACAACTAACTAAAAAAACAAACAAGAAGCCTCGGACAAGGACTGACCAAACGATGACGACCCAGGACCGGACAAAGGACTTGGTAATGAGTACATGGAATGTAAGGGGGGGGCGAATGATGAGGTGAAAGAGAGAGAGATTGTCCAGGTGCTTCAGGATGCGAAAGTGGATGTATGTGGAATAACTGAAACAAAATGGAGAGGAGAAAGTGTGAGAGAATGGGAGTATGGATGGGGTATATGTGCAGGAGTAGATGAGAATGAGAGGGCAAAGGAAGGAGTGTGTATAGTTGTGAGTAAAAGATGGAAGAAGAGCATAAGACAGTATGGATCAGTTGGGTCAAGGATTGTGTGGGTAAAGTTGAAAGTTGGAATACAAATGTGGGCGATTGTGTGTGTGTATGCGCCAACGCAAGATCGTGCTAGAAGAGTGAGAGAAGAGTTCTGGACAAATGTGGAAGTGTGCATGGAAAAGTTTGGAAGGAATGAGAGAGTGTTTTTGATTGGTGATATGAATGGTAAAGTTGGGAATGTGAAGGTGGATGGAATAGTTGGTGAGTGGGGTGTGCCTGCCGAGATAGATGAGAATGGGAGTGCGTTAGTGGACATTTGTGCTGGGAGGGGATTGGTGATAGCCAATACCCTCTTCAGGCATAAAATGATCCACAGGTATACATGGCGAGTGATGAGAAGGGTGGGTGGTGAACTGAATGAAAGGAAGGCAATGATTGATTATGTGTGTGTGGATGAAAGGATGCGAAGATGTGTAAAGGATGCAAGAGTGTATAGAGGTTGGGGGAGTGGACTTTCTGACCACTACTTGGTGGTGGCCAGAATTAGGATTCAAGTAAGATGGAGGAACAGAAGAAGGGAAAGACGAGAGGAAGGAGTAGTTGCAAGGAGAGTGGAAAGATTACAAGAGGATGAGAAAAAGGCAGAGTATAAGAGAGAAGTGGAGGAACAATTGGGCAAATATGAATTGGAGCAGATGGGAGACGTGGAAGGTATGTGTAAGATATTTACAGAAGAAATATGTGCAGCATGTGATGTGGTGTGTGGAAGGAAGAGAAGACGGAGGGGGGTGCAAGGAACAGCGTGGTGGACTGAAGAGGTGAAACAGGCTGTGGCACAAAAGAAGAAAGCATACAATGAATGGATGAGAAATAGGGGCGTGGAAGTAGTTGAGAGGCGGAAGAGAGAGTTATATGTGGAAAGGAAGAGAGAGGTGAAAACATTGGTAAGAGAGAGTAAGAAGAGAGTGGATGAGGAATTTGGAAGGAATTTGAGTGTAAAGTGGAGGGACTGTAAGAAAATGTTCTGGAGAGAAATGAAAAGAGTAAGACAGGGTGGAAGTGAAGTTAACAGGGGAGTGAAAGATAAAAATGGTAGATTACTAGTGGAGAAGAGAGAAAAAGTGAGCAGATGGAGAGAACACTTTAAGGAATTGTTGAACATAGAGGATAGAAGTAATGCGAGTATAAGTGGCTGGGGAATGACTGGGAGAAGGAAGGAGGTGAGAAGACAGGAAGAAATCAGTAGGATAGAAGTTGTGGAAGCAATGAAGAAAGTTAAATTGGGGAAAGCCCCAGGAATTGATGGAGTGTGTGGTGAAATGCGGAAGCATGGGGGAGAGATAGTAGTAGAATGGATGTAGAAAATGTGCAGATTGGCCTGGGAGGAAGGTAGAGTCCCGGAGGATTGGAAGGCAGGTATAATTATTCCCTTGTACAAAGGAAAAGGGGAAAAAGAAGTGTGTGGTAATCATAGGGGCTTTTGTCTTCTTAGTGAAAGTGTATGGTAGGATACTTATTGACAGAGTTAGAGAAAGAACAAAGGAATTAGTTGGAGAAGAACAAGGAGGCTTTAGGAAGGGAAGAGGTTGTGTAGATCAGATATTCATTCTTAGACCTTTATTGGAAAAGTTTCTAGAGAAGGGAAAGAAGTTGTATGCGGCTTTCATGGATTTGGAGAAAGCATATGACAGGGTGGATAGACAAGGATTGTGGAAAGTATTAAGAATATATGGAGTAAATGGGAAGTTGTTGAATGCTGTGAAGAGTATGTATGATGATGCGAAGGCTGCAGTGCATGTGGATGGCGAACTGAGTGAATTTTTCTCTTTGAAAGTTGGGTTGAAACAGGGATGTGTCATGTCTCCATGGTTGTTAAATCTGTACATGGATGGGGTAGTAAAAGAGGTACAAGGTAGGGTAGTGGATGTTGGAGTGGCCCTGGTGAGAGAGGGTAGTTTTGGAAACTCCCTGTACTGTTTGCAGATGATACTGTGTAGTTGAGTAAAGACAATGGAGAGCTGCAAGGCTTGGTGGATGAGTTTGGGAGAGTGTGTAAGAAACGGAATCTAAAGGTGAATGTAGGGAAGAGTAAAGTGATGGTCTTTGAGAGAGGTGAAGTCAGTGAATGTACAGAGGTTGGATGGTGAGGAATTAGAAAATGTGAGTATGTTTAAGTACTTGGGTAGTGTGATAAGTAAGGATGGAGGTTTGGAGAGTGAAGTGCTTGAAAGGGTGCAGCAGGGAAGAAAGGTTGCTGGTTCTTTGTAAGCAGTGATAAGAAGCTGGGAAATGAGCATGGAAGTGAAAAAGTTGCTGCATGACAGTATTGTGATATCAACTCTAACGTATGGAAGCAAAGCTTGGACGTTACTGGAAGGACACATGTCAAGAGTGAGAGCAGTGGAAATGAGTTATTTAAGAGGAGCCTGTGAAGTCACATGGAGAGACAGGTTGACAAATGAGGATATAAAGGAGTGTTGTGGTGTGGATGTGGATGTGAAAGGAAGCTTTAGGAGGAATACACTGAGGTGGTTTGGCCATGTGGAGAGAATGGAGGGTGAAAAACTGACGAAGAGAGTGTATGTGAGTGAGATGGAGGGGGGAAGAGGGAGGGGGAATCCAAGGATGAGATGGAGGGATGTGGTGGAGAGATATATGAGAGAGGGGAGTGTGAGTTGGGAGCAGGGCAGTGAAATGGCGAGGGACAGGGCGACATGGAGGCAGTTTGTTTGTGGCCACCTCAAACGTGATTGATGCATCTGGTAATAGATAGATAGATGGATCTGAGTGTTGAGTTCTTGTATTTGTTGTATGGTATCTTGTGTATGGGGTGTTGGGTAGTGTTGTAGTAGAGTCCTGTTGACTGATGAGGCCTTGAATTTCTGGTGTGAAGTTGGGGTTGTGTCTAATTCTGTTGCTTCTAGGGATGTGTCTTTTGTCAGCATTTTGAGTAATTGTATTGAAAGTGTGCACAGTGGTGTTGATGTTTGTGATGTGTGTTGTCGGAAATGTACACTATTAGAATCCAGCCCACCGAGAATCCCTCACCTTCAGTACAGATAGTTAATATAGGGCTTGAAGAATTTTGTGAATAATATCAAACATTAATATCCTTGTGAGAATATAATTACTAAAACTGAACAGACAGTTACTTGTTTAGTAGATTTAGATTTTGATAATGTTATTGATATTGATATTATAGGATTGGACTTTTCCTGGTTGCTGCATTTGGTGAATCACGGACTAATCCCATGTCTGTTATTTAAATAAAGCCTTGTATAATATATGTAAATTCACAATATAATGTTAATATGTGAATATATCACTATATACAAGTAATCCCTCCAATATCCGACGTAATAGAGCCATAGGCAGGTTCGGATAGTGGTCCCGTCCGGATATTGGGCCCCAGCTTATGGACTTGTACTTATGGACCCTAACTCAGAAAAACACCTATACAACTCCCTCTGGACATGCATAACACCTATTTAAGACCCAAATCACAACAATAAGAGACATAAAATACTGAAATAAATGCAAAAGAAGCATAAAATGAGGCTTTTGAGGTAGGTTCATACAATATTCAACATTCTGGGTACTTACAAGTCCCTGGCTCCTGGACTGGTAGTTATGGACCCTAACCTAGCCTAATTCAGAAAAACACCTTCCTACTGCACATGCATAGCACCTAAGACACAGCATATTCACACCAATAAGGGACATAAAAGAGTGAAATGAGGTGTTTGAGGTAAGTATAGTATGGAAAATACAGTAAAGTACAGTATGAAACATTCTGCCTACTTACAGCAAGTCCATGGCCATCTCGATGAATAACCGCCTCCTCTCGGACTCTGACAGTAAGAAGGATTTCCTGAAGCACTTGCAGTACACTGTTCATGAAGTCTTGCACTGAACTTAGTCATTCGCACTCAGAAGTCCATTCTTTTCACAGTGCACACTCTTGTCTAACTTATGCTTCATTGTAACTTAATAAGTGTTGCACTCTGCACTTTAACTCTTTCCACTCTTATAACCATTTTCTAAAGCAAAAACACACAAGTCTATTTACATTAAATTTGGTTAAAAAATTGTCTTTTCACTCACAACTGTAAATCCTTAACACAATGCACTTTTCTCACTGCACAACACTGTAAATTCCCGTGTGGTCTAGTGGAGATGTTCTTGGGGTCTGTTCACTGTCAGAGTCTGAGAGTATCACTGGCAGGTGACCTAGGGGTGCGTCACTGGGTCGTGGTGATGGCGTACCCACTGCAGACGACTCTGAAGACAGACGCAAACTCACGTCGAGCGGTGACTCCACCGTGGCTGATGTGCTGGGCTGTGGCTCGGAGCATGAGGGCCTGTCTTGGGGAGGCAATGGAGTGGAGCCAGGGCTGTTCACAGCGGGGGTCACGGGCCTGAAAAAACTGTCAATCGTTTATTGACACAAGGAACAACGATTCTGACGATTGATGATGCGCTGCCTGAAAGCAGACACTTCCTTCACAAGTCCCAAGGGCCCCATCTCCCCTGTCGCAGTCCGGGGTGTTCCAGGTAGTCTAGAACAAACTCTAGGTGTTCCCAGAGTGCGCTCAGCTTGGGGATGGCTGGAGTTGTGTCATGCTGAGAGGAGTCCACATCATCGTCACCGTCCTCGTCGGAATCTTCAAGCTGGGTACTGACACCTGCAACTGAAGATGCGATCTCGATATCAGACAATGTCTGATACCCAGGATCACCCTCACCATCATCCAACCACTCACGCACATCGTCCACATCTTGCCATGCGTACGTAGACGTGCATGGAAGTCATCCACGTCAAAACCTAGGAAATCGTACTCCACATCCGTTACGAGAAGCAGACGAGACCAACCATTTTCTAGAGTCTTGACAGGGATTTCCTTCTATGCACTGGCCCAGTTGTAGATTGCAGACTTGATGTTGGAGCGGCAAAGGTTTTCCAAAGTCCGCTGGCCTCGCATGTCCCGTCCCTCCCTGCGCTCGTCCTTGTCCTCGAGAACAACCATCACCTCGTCCAGGAACTTCCTTCGGTACAGCCTCTTTGTTGCCACGATCACTCCTTGGTCCATTGGTTGGATGAGAGCAGTCGTATTAGGTGGCAGAACTATGCACCTAATCCGGCCATTCTCAGCCACCAAGTCCTTGTCGCATGGGTGGGCAGGTGCATTGTTGAGAAGGAGGGCCTTTAACTGGTCAAATGGGATACCCAGTGTCTCCGTCTGGTAATGTATGACCTCCTTGACGAAATGGCAGTGGCACCAGTCTTTGAAGATCTGGGCTGTAAACCATGCCTTCAAAGCCAGACGAGAGGAAGGACATCCATCACCCCACAAAGACACCGAGGCTGCTTTGCATGGCCAATAATAACGGGCTTAAGCCGGTGCATACCGTTAGCATTGGCACAACGCAAAGCAGATATCCGTTCCTTGGAGACCTTGCGGCCAGGTACACGCTTCTTCGTCTCCTCAGCTAGAGTGTTCGTTGGCAAAGAGCGATAGAATAAACCAGTTTCGTCAGCGTTGTAGACGTGACCGAGAGTGAGGCCCTCCCTGTCGATCAAGCCCTTCACCTTGTGCTGAAACTCGTCAACTCCATCCTCGTTAGTGTCCAAAGCTTCACAATGAGCTTTACGGTTGGCAAGGCCATGCCGTAACTTAAACGCAAAGAGCCAACCCTCAGATGCCTTGAAGTCTAGGGCATCGTGAAGCCTGGCGAACTTCTCAGCAACAGCCTTCAGTTCCGTACCACATACCATCACACCAGCAGCACATTGCTGTCGATACCAAATCAATGTGGAGCGGTAGACTTCAGCAAACTTGGGAGTAAACATCACCTTCCTCTCCACATTGCGTTTGCTTCTCGATGAGAAGTCAGCCGTGTACTGCATGAGTTCGTCTCGGGATCTCTTAATATTAACCCCTAAAATGCGGATCATCGCGTTTGCGATGCTCGGCCATAAGGGCAGGACGGCGGGTCGTCGCGTTTGCGATTTTAGTAGATTTTGAATAACCGCGGGCAAGCAGGCTCCAGCTGGTATTGTCTATCAGTACCACCACCCTCTAGCTACAACTAGCATACTTTACCTTTGTACTACTGACCTCAGTTGTTGCCAAATATCGCGTTTTCCCCCCGTCCTCCCCCCACCACGGCTCGGCCAGCCTGGCTGTGATATGGCAGCGCTCTGAGCGCTCAGAACTGTAAATCTGCGATCTCCTCTCAGAAGCAGTTTATGCTACTAGGAAACGCTTGTTTCCCCAGTTGTAACACTAGCTTTTTTCTCACGGTTTGCCTCTGTTTAGCATCAGTTTACTGCAGGCTTTCAAAGTGAGATTATGGCGAGTTCTAGCTCTTCCCAGTCGGTGTAAGCGGCCGACAGGAACGAGAATAAAGTGGCGGACGTAAGGCAGAATAAAAGCGCGCCGTGGTGATCTTTTGGGAAGTAATATGATTGAAAATAATGTAGTATACATGTTTTTAGCTGTGAAAATGGAAATCTTTGTTGAGTGACGGGAAGACCGCCGCCACAGTGCATGTCGGCCGTACGCTCCGTTGATTTTAACCTTATTTTCAGTGCTTATTGTACAAATACGGATTCCTAACTACCTTTACGTTGTAGTATAAAGTTTACTGTGACAGAATGAGGCTGTGGTAGAGGGGAAACCGGGTTGCTGGAGGTGTGAAAGTGAAGATTTGGTTACCGAACTTTGCAAGTCTCCACAAGTCCTTGGGTAGTCAACGAAGGCTCAACATGTGACTCAGGAGAAAGCTGAATGTAAGTACTATATGCCATAAAAATTTTAATGCTCTAGGGTTAATCTATGATTTTTGGCAAATATTTTCCCACAGGTACTCAGACCCCGCTACAACCCCACCACAGCGGGGGGATTGGCCGTACACAGCCGCGTTTTAGGGGTTAAACAAAGTAGATCGGGCCAGGTTGAACTTGCGGAGGATGCGGGAAGAAGACCATCCCGCATCTACTGTCTCCAATATCTCCCGTTTCGTCTCCAGAGTCAACACCACTCTCTTCCTCTTCTCAGGCGGTGGGGCCATCATCACACACACAAAGGAGAGGCACGAGAGCAGCAGGAGTGCCTGCAGCAGGTAAGGCACCACCACAAAAGCGAGCACGTGGGCAGCCATGACGACGAGCGTTCACTTCCGACGAGAGACAGGCGGGAAGTGGGTAGGATGCAGGGGTGCTCTAGCGGACATCGGAGGAATGACACGCCACAACAAAGCTGTCCCGCGCCCTGCGCGCCAAGTTCAAATTACAGGCGGGGAAAAATCAGGTTTTTTTTTCTTTTTTTTTTTGCGGTTTTCGGACCATCTTGAGAATATTGGATCCTGGGAAGATTATGTCCGGGTAGTGGGGATGTTCGGATATTGGGCGTTCGGATATTAGAGGGATTATTTATAGATTAACCCGCCCCGTACCAACCACTTTACGACCCTACCCACCCCCAAAACCCAACAACTTTTCAATTTTTTTTGGTGGGGGGCTCAAACCTCCGCTTTTAGTGAGAAATAATGGAAAATCACCAAGAAAGTGGTTTCCTAGGCATTTAAATGGTCAGGACAGGTAAACCTCCGTGCACATGGGGCTCGTACCTATGGAGGCGCGGTGCAGCTGCCGCATTTTCTGTGGTGGGGTAACTGTTCCAAACCACCCATGGTACAAAGTACAGTAACACATTATTTAGTCAAAATTTACAAGTACTACAGTAATATATTGGTTTTCAAAGAAAAATATAGGCGATATAAGCGTAGGTTCATTATTATAACACCTGAGAATTGCCGAGTTTTGGCACAGTTGACTCCCTGAGACTGTTGTTTCAACTCACATTCTGTTTCCCCAACTTACATTATACTTTTCAACAATCATTATACCATGTTTAACTTTCTATAACACTTTATCAAATATTGACAGGCTTTACTATTTTATTGAGCTTCATATCGCATATTGACATGCCTTACTATTATATTGACCATGATATTCTTGCAAGCACACAGTATTACATTTTTATTTTCAACTTCAAGTATAGTTTTCCACAGAGATTATACCAATTTTCAACTTCTAAAACTGTTTTCACATATATACCTGACTTAATATTATACTGTGCGTGATATTCTTACAAACACACAGTATTGCATTCTGTTTTCCAACTTTCATTATACTTTTCCACCAAGATTATTATCATTTTCCAACCTTCTGTAATTGTTTTCACTTATGTATATGACTTAGTATCATAGTGAGCATGATAGTCTCGCAAGCACGCAGTATCACATATTGAATGACCTTACCTAGAGTATATATGCACATTATCAGTAATGTTGTAGTGTGTGGAACTCCTTGAAACAGGGCTCAAGGCACAAGCCGACATTGCTATCGACACACTTGTATCTTGTGTCTCGTCTGCCTGTGCTTGCTCTGATTTTGGAGCTGCTGCACACATGACAGCGGCGCTGTGGTCTGGGGCGGTTTTGTGAAGGGGGGATGGTGCTGAGGAAGTGGTGTCCTGGGAGGCATAGGGGCGTCTGGGCGGCAGTGGCGATGCGGGTGCGGGGTGGGACCTTCCTCCTCTGTGTATTTCCCGATGATCTCTCAGGATCTCCCTCACAAACCCCTTGAAGGTCTCGGAGGTTCCTGTAGTCAAGGCATGGAGGTAGTGGCAGTTGAGGACCGTGATGTTGAGCAGGTGGAAGAAGAGTTTCTTGTACCACTTCATCATGGTCCTGGCACACTCCACACTGGGATCATGGAATCAGACTGGTCCACCTGCCTTCTTCATGTTGTACTCCACTACTGACTCTGGTTTCCAGATGTGAGCCCTCCTCTGGCCTGTGTACTCCACGGAGTCTGTGCAGTGCATCAGGGGGCAGTGTACTGTCGACAGGAGGGAAACTTCTCTCTTATGGTTCCATACAGTGGCGAGGATGTGGTTTGTCTTGAAAGAAAACCACCTCATTCCTGTCGAGTTTCCTCCCGATTCTAACCATATGACGGCGGTTTCTTTTCATAGTGCCACAGACTCCGGTGTCATGTTGGTGGAGGTACCGAGTGAGAAGAGGGCTTGTGTACCAGTTGTCCAGGTACAAGACGTGACCACGATGAAGGTACTCCTCTATCATGGTCTTCACCATGACCCCAGAGAGTCCTATACTCCGATCATCTGTTGTGTCTGTCTGTGCAGCAGTGTACAAGACTGTCTTGCACATAACCAGTTTTACAGTCACACATAACTTAGATCTTGAACCCAAAACGGCGTCTTTTGCTGGGTATACACTGGCGAAAGGAAATATTGCTTCTCCACAACACAAGACTCTCGTCTATGATGAGGGCTCTGTAAGGATAAAATGACGAGCGTAACGTTTCCGTAGGTGATCAAAAACAGTTCTAATTCTCCTCATTTTATCTATGTTACTTGCATGGAAGAATAGATGCAGAAGTGAAGTTTAGAATGAGTGAAGTAGGAAAGGTGCTGGGAAGAATGAAAAAAAGTGTTTAGATGTCGTTCGCTTAAAATGGATGTAAAGAGAAGGCTGTATGAGGGTGTTGTGGTACCGACTGCGTTATATGGGGCTGAAACATGGAATATGGGTTTAACAGAGGAAAAGTTTGAATGTAATAGAGATGAGGTGTCTGAGGAGTATGTGTGGAGTGACGCGTATGGATCGAGTGCGAAATGATGAAGTGCGAAGGAGAACTGAAGTTGTTCGGGAGATGGCTGGTAGAGTTGAGCAGAGGGTGTTGCGATGGTTTGGGCATATGGAGAGAATGGATAATGAGCGATTGGTGAAAAAGATAACTAGATCTGATGTGAGAGGTGTAAGACTGAGAGGAAGACCACGAATAGGATGGATGGACAGTGTGAAGAGAACGCTGGATGCGAGAGGGATGTCTGTTGAGCAAGGAAGAGTGGCTGTGCGTGACAGAAATAAATGGAGAGAAATTGTGAATGAATAAGTGATGACGCAGCCCTGAGGGGATATTCTCCCGCATTTGGTCTGATCAGCTAGTCAGATAAGGTGCGGGTAAGGGGATGGGTCTGTTATTATGTGGCAGGGGTAAACCAGTTCTGCTGTCGGGCCCTGCTGCGGATGTCACTGATTGCATTGCGCAGTTGACCCTTGTGCGGTGTGGTGTGGTGAGGATCTGTCCGTTCTCCCCTTTGGGGCTAAGATGCGAATGAATGTGTTTAAATGGATGAGTAAATGGCGAGTGTGTCTTCCTGTCTTGGCTACCTCCCTTTCCTTGGGGGAAGCAGCCTAGGTATATAGATAGATAGATATTTACATTTGCAGGGTCATCTGCATCATAAAAGTGGAGGTGGCTCAGAATGTATTGAAACCTATTCCAACTCATAACTTTGCCAAAGAAAGGTGTGTAAGTAATCGGGTCAGTAGACCAGTGTCGGAATTTGTCCATTCCATACAATACCCATCAACAGAACCAAGGCCAAAAATAGGAACATCTCACCTACTGTTACTGGGTAATCATAGCGCTGTGAGTGCCTGCTCATCGTCCCCTCACGCTCACTTTCACTGCGCATCCTCCTGGCGGTGTTTGTCTGCTCCACTATACCCTCCACAAATGGCACAGAGAAGTAAAGGTGGCAGAAATCCACCCTGGTGGAGCCTTGATGGATGTGTGGAGCAGTGCAGCCAGACCGCCACTCCTCTGTGAAGGGGTGAATCGTGGGTTCAAAATCACTGCCATCCTCCCAGAACCACAACACATGATCATCTCCAACCTCGTCACCCTCATCACCTTCGTCGGTGTGTGGAGAAGGTGGTGGGGGTGGTTGGGGAGGTGTAGAGCGGCACCCTTCCATTCATGCTCCCTTTACCTTTCCCTTTTCCTTTCCCCTTCCCCTTCCCTTTCGTCCCTTTCCCCACATCATGGGGCTGTGGGGAGGAGAGTGGGAATAATGCGGGGTGAAAGATGTGCTTGAGACCGGCTCTACCTCACCACCCCACCGCCCAGGTGCACCACGTGGGAGCGTGGGAGCTCCTCCCTTCTTACCCACACCACTTTCACTTTCCCTACCACTTCTCACTCCCGCCCCTACACTGCCGTCTTCCCCAGACAAAACCATAGGCCTATACCTCACGCCTCCTCACTCCTTCTGTTTCACGTGGCGTGATCCGCTCTGTCCCCAGCTACGTGGGAACACCACGTTCACCTGCTCTGTCCTCGCCCTCGTCCGTCCCTTTGTGCACAGGATGGAGAGAGGTGCGTGCACCGTCCACGTGGTCTTGCCTGGCCTTCCTTTGCCTTACGCATAAGTCACACATTGCCGCTTCTGTAGGTGACGGTATCTCCTCATCACTACTGCTGGTCTCCTCCTCAGTTGTAAAACGAATCTTTATCGGGGAGGGACATTATCATTGAGTGGTGGAATCACTGTCCCCAGTGAATGCATCAGCTGGGTAGGCATCCAGGATGGCTTGAATTTCCTCGTCAGAGAGACCTCGTCGCGACATATGTCTGTCCTGCGGTCACTGCTACAAGGGTGGAGTGGATCGAGTCACAGGTGAGCGTGGGTCACGCGGGGTCGAGGAATGTCCCCATCTGGTAGCGGCTAGGAGGAAGGTGTCACGCTTCCAACGTGTACCAAAAATCACGTACGAAATATGAAAAATGTGCAAACGATGGACCTTGGCAATTGCAAAATGTACACCGTACGGGTCAGGGGGGACTGAGTGTGAAAAAACTCCCGACGTACATCGTACATTGGGGGACGGGGTGGGTTAATATAAAGTTTAAGGAGTGTTTATCTTTGTCTATTGGATATTATGCAGCTTAATGATACAGCATTATTAATAGTGTTTATATTGTACTGACCACCTAGATTTCTCTCTCTTAACCCAAACTTAACCTCAATGGGTGGCCAACCGAGAAGAAAAGAATGAAGTTATACTTAATTGAAAGATTCCGTTAATTTTATATATATGGTGGTTAAATTACTGAAGAGTGTGGTGATGAGTATTGTAGCAACTTTAACCCCGTCTAGTTTGGTACTGACTCTATGCACGTGCATTTCTTACTTCTCTCAAGTCGAGTTTGACTCTTCAGTATGAAACGGTTGTTGTGTCAAACTCCTTATTCGAAAGCGGTTATATTTCTCTTAGTTCTGAGTTCTACATGGCTTTATTAAAGTGTTTGAATTGAGTATTCAAAGCTTCAGCAGCTCAATCATAGGAGTTATATTTTTACATAAGTTATGGTTTATATTAATTTATATCTCCACAGAAAGGAAAATTATTTCTTTCCTTTTATTAGGAGTAGCATTTGAAAACTTCAAACCTGATAACCCTAAATATGCACAAGTTTACCTTTGAAATAAACATAGGAGGACTTTTGACTTAAAGCAACCCTTCACTGAACTGTCGTTATAATTCGACAGGTGTACTGTTTAATGTTTCAAAGTGTTGTTCTGTTTCACTTGTGAAGTTGCCTCCTAGTTAGCTCTCTTATAAATTAGTGCATGTATGTCTGTGCCCAGCTGGGGTGATTCTGGTTTTGGCAGGGATGATGATCGGGAGGTGGTCAGAGCCAGGGGTTTTGACCACTCTCCAGTGATGCTGTGGGGATGAAGTTTGGGGACCAAAAGGTGATATGTGGAGATGATGGGAGGAAGAGGGCTTGGTGTGGGGTGTGGATATGTTGATGGAGATTATTGAGTATGAAAAGGTCTGTTTGGGATTGTAGTACCAGCCTCTTGACAGCGCCAGGGTTGTTGACATGCCAGGCCGATGTCTCCTAAGCATTGAAATCACCAACTCCAGGATGATGCTGGGGTATGTTAGTGATGTAGTGTATTTGTGGAGAGTAATTGTATGATACTTTGTGGGACAATTGGGGGGGAATGTATGTACTGTATTGGCGATTGTTATGTGTGATTTGTTACCAGTGCATATTTAAATTGATTGTATTTCTGTTGTGGTGTTAGGGTAGGGGGAGAAATGACTTTGTGTGTGCACTAGTATCTGAAAAGTTGATGGATTTGTGTACCAGGATGATGTTCCACTGCTACCACCACAGCCCATAGTCTTGTTGAATGGGTGGTGAAATTAAGGAAATGTAGGTGTTTTTTGTGTTATGTGTAGTTATTTATTGTTAGATGTCAATATGTATGTTTTGTTGTTTTATTAATTGTGTGATTTATTGTTTTTTGGTGTTTATGCCATCTATATTCATTTGAAGAATGTTTATGTTGTGTGTACAGTGTGTGTTGGGTGCTACAGCATGGGGGGAGGTGGGGGTGTGGGTGGAGGGGAAGGGGTAGAAAATGGTTGTGATGGAGGTAAGGGTTGGGGTGAATGGTTGGAATAGGTGGGTTAGATTTGGATGGTGTGGGAAGGGTTTAAGGGTTAGGGCCTATAAAGTAGGAGTGGGGTTGGTGGGGGGGTTAGTGGGTGGGGGTAGTATATAAGGAGCAGGGTCCAGGTGTTTGTGTAACTATTATTTTCTGGATGCAAGTGTTAGGGTAGTGTAATGGGTCCAGTTCTTGCAGGAATTCCGTAATTGAACTGAACCCTTTATTTGTTGGTTTGAAGTGATAGGTTTT
>NW_027644114.1:0-4995 GCF_032717465.1 Coenobita brevimanus
CCAAGACACATTCGCAAGCATTTATTCTGTAACACATCCAATCCTTTCAGCGTGGCATCAGATGCCGAGCCATACACCTGTGCGCCATAGTCTAGCTTTGATCGAATAAGGGACTTATACACCATTAATAAAGATTTTCTGTCGGCACCCCAGGTAGTACCCGCTAGGTACTTGAGGACATTTAACGGTTTATCACAACGAGCAAGCAAAGTATTAACGTGAAGTTTAAAATTCATTCTACGATCAAAATGTATTCCTAAAAATTTTACAGAATTTTGAAAAGGTACCGCCTGATTATCCAAAGTTAAGCACAAATTAGGTACGTTACGATTATTGAAAATTATAGCGGCACACTTACATACGGAAAACTTAAATCCCCACTGCAAGGCCCATTGGTGGACGGAGTCAAGGGCTGCTTGAATCCGCCCAGCCGAAAATTGTGCATTACAGGAAGAGTGCCATATTGCAAAATCGTCAGCGTAGAGCGAGTATTTAAGATTCCTCGGGATGGGAGCTGATGACAGAATATCATTGATCATAATACTAAATAAAGTAGGACTAAGCACACTTCCCTGTGGCACCCCGTTTTCCTGGATAAATATATCCGATGTTACGTTACGGGGCAATTTGACAGAGAAAGTTCTGTCCCTTAAGAAATTTGAAATAAAAACAGGCAAATTTCCTCTTAAACCATAAGCATAGAGCTTCATTAATATACCGTGTCGCCAGGTCATGTCATAGGCTTTATGGATGTCCAGGAACACCCCTATCATGAATTCTTTATTGGCAAATGCCTCTGCAATACAATGCTCCAAATTCATTAAATGATCTAGTGAACTTCTGTATTTACGGAAGCCACATTGTTGATCATTTAACAAATTCTTCGACTCTAAAACAAAAAGAAGCCTATTGTTAACCATTCGTTCCATGACCTTACATAGACAAGAAGTCAACACAATAGGACGAAATGAAGTGGGATTCATAAGACGACCAGCCTCTTTGGGTATCGGTATGACGTGCGCAAAGTGCCATGAGTTTGGGAACGTTCAAAACGCCCAAATCTCATTGTACAATGCTAACATCTTAATCAGGTTGTCCTGATTAAGATGCTGGATCATACCGTACGTGATGGTGTCTGGTCCAGGGCTGGTGTCTTTACAGGATTTAAGGGCAAGGAGCAGTTCATCTAGCGTAAACTCTTGGTTGTACGGGAGTTTACGTCTTCTGTGGCAAAGTCTAATATCTGTAGCTCAGCCGTGCGTTTATGATGTTGGAAACGCGGGTCATAATTGGCTGAGCTACTTACATGAGAAAAACTCCTGGCGAGGATGTTAGCAACGTCCACGGGCTCGTCATAGATGTTATTATTTACTTGCAAGGTGGTAATGGGGAAATATGGGCCTTTATTATTTAATATTCTTATGGTGGACCAGACTTTACGTAATGGTGTTGTACGAGTCACCGTGGACACAAAGGACCGCCAGGAGTCACGTTTGGCCCTTCTTATTATTCTCCTTGCCTCAGCCCGTGCCTGTTTGTATGCAATAAAATTTTTCTCAGTGGGCTGACTATCAAAAATCCTGTATCTCCTATTGCGTTTTCTTAAAGCTTGTCGGCAATCCGGCGTCCACCAATGTGCTCTATGCTTCGCATGAACTGTAGAAGTCTTGGGAATAGCAGCCTCAGCTGCGTGTAATATGGATTGGGTTATATTTTCGACCTTAACATCTATTGTCTCCCCAGATATATCTAAATTGGCGATCCTTGAGAAGGATCCCCAATCTGCTTTCTTATAGTTAAATTTTGGAGGTGGAGGGTCCGAAATGATGTCGCGTGTATAAGAAAGACAGATGGGTAAATGATCACTTCCCAAGGAGTCGTCGTAGGGGTCCCATGAGAGATCTTGATGTATACCAGGGGAGGCCAAAGATAAGTCAATGGCCGAAAAGTTACCAGTACGATCATCTACAAGAGTCGCTCTACCATCGTTCAGAAGACAGAGGTTGGACTGTAGTATTAGGTCGGCTACTTGCTCCCCACGACCATCAATCCTCAGGCTACCCCATTGATAGTGATGGGCGTTAAAATCGCCTAACACTAACTTATTTCCAGGCAGATGTTCCACTAGTGAATTTAAAGCATCACTATCAATGGGGCCATGTGGAGGACAGTACAGAGAGCAAATAGACAGATACGTGTTATTAAATTTTACTCTGCACGCGACAGCTTCCAGAGTAGAATTTAGAATCACTTCCGTTTGTGGGTGTGATTTGTGTGTGTAAATGGCAACTCCGTGACCTTCATATCTTCTATACGAGTGGTAGTGTTTGAACTGTGGAGGATCAGGACGATCCTCCAGGCGCGTCTCCTGTAAACAAACAACGTCTGGCCTGTGTATAGAAAGCAAGATTGCTATATTTTGTAACTTATTCCCAATACCTCTACAATTCCACTGTAGTATAGTGAATGCGGCGGTTTAAGATTTTCGTGGGGGGCCAGTGTGTTTAGTTTTTTTTTGCCGCCCTCGACCAGGAGAGTGGCTACCGGGGGACCTTTCCCGGTGCTTGTTCGTGGAGATCTCCATATTCTCATCAATAACAAGGTTCCCAGAATCCACCGAGGAAGATCTATTCTTTCTCTCACTCGCTGGACCAGGAGCTGGAAGGACATGAGGACGTGACTGTTTGGTGAGGGTGGTCAAGTTAATTTTATCTGACTTGTCAGGCTTGATTTTGACCGCACTGACTGCAAAGGAGCAGCGGCAGCCTGGGAGTAAGAAGTGGCGACAGGGATGTCTGTAAGAGAGTTGGAACGGTACAGGGGGTCTAGACTTAGAGGTAGTGCATGTGGCATGTGGAGCGAAGGTAAGGTCAGTCTGTGTCTCCACGGTGCACATCACGGGACGGGGACACAACCGCCGATGCATAGGAGACATTAGGCTTGGGAGTTGCATGCAACTCCTTCACCTTCTTCCTAGCATCGTAAAAGGATATGCCCTCAGTTGCTTTCACTGTGCAGACCTCTTTCTCCTCCTTCCACTTGGGACAAGCCCTAGAGGAAGTGGGGTGAGCATCCTTACAGTGAAAGCAGCACTCAGTCTCTGATGTACAGCGGTCAGCAGAATGTCCTACAGTTGCGCACTTGCCACATACTACGTTTGAAGCTCGACAAGCCTTTTCATGATGTCCATAGAGTTGACATTTTCCACAACGAAGGGGATTGGGTATGTAAGGTCTCACATTAACAATTTCATATCCTACTTTCACATTAGTAGGGAGAGATACTTTACCGAAAGTCAATACTACTGTGGCTGTCTTCGACCTTATGTCTTCCTGGTAACGGGTTATGAATCGGGCCTCAGTTACATCTTGCTGAGCAAGTTCACTGATGATGTCATCCTCGTCCATGACCATGAGGTCCCTGCAGGTGATAACACCTTTACAGGAATTCATGGAGTGAGGGATCGTCGGCACAACATCATAACAGTGGAACTTACTCAACATCATCAAATCTTTTACCTGACGCTGAATTCATGGTTTTTACTAGGAGGTCCCCACTCGCAAGTTTTTCACCTGTTCCACCTCACCGGCACACCCGTCAATCACCTTCTTGATAATGAAGGGATTGAGGCTGGACAGGGAGTGGAACCAACCGCATGTAGTAGGACAAAGGAGGCGTTGTTTATATTGATGTCAAGGCGGATACATGTCTGGGGCCGTTCAGTCTGGGGGCGGTCCGTCCGTGCAGCAGTCGGGGGTCGGTCAGGACTACCTCCTCCCCTGATGGGGGGGAGAGGCAGTAGGGGCGTCCTCCATAGTACCACTCCCCCCTAACGGGGCAAGTGGGAAGAAGGTGAGAAGACAAACAAGGGACCAACAACCAGGGGCAAAACACCTAAATCTGAGGTTGCCCTCTCAAACCACTCCAGGGAGGCCCGACCGTGTTCGTTCACGCCCCAGAGCGATCAGTGGGGGGGACCCTCCGTGGGCGATAAGCAAAGGTAAACTCAGGAAATAGATACAAAAACCTATTGTATCTCTAACCGGGAGGGGAGGAAAATGAGAACTAACTAATCCTAACTTTATTTAAAAAACGCCCTAGTGGCGGAAAAGCAAAATCTATGCCGGTGAGGCAGCCCTATAGCTAGAGGAGAGCTCAGGAAACACATCTGTACTCTCCACGACCATGCATCAAAGTCCTAACGACACTACCAGCCCCGCTTATGTAGGAAAACTCAAGTAAGAAAGAATCTCTACTCAGGGACGGAAGAAACGAAACTAAATGAAGCACAAATGACACAGTAGACGGTCACAAGGTCAAAACCACGAGCAGTTACTGGGAGGTTTGTAGAAAAGTCGTCTTAGTGGTTAATGTTTTGACTCCCAGACTGTTCTGAATGAGAAGCTGCAGGATTGCATGCTTAGTTTCCTATTAAAACAAGTTCACCCTTCTCCTCTCGGGGGATAGGATGTGGCTGAAGGACCTTCATACGACAAACAGCTTAGCCGTCCGGTTACATCGGTACCACCACATGGAGGCGTCCCTCTGAGGTACCTCTGGAGAGTGTAAACTAACTATTGACCTATAATATACGTAAATATAATGTTAGCTTCTGTAGATTCCATTGAGCCGAGGACAAACTTATTTTACTGGACGATTTAGATTACTCTTCATTAATTCTTTGCCACCTGAAGATCCTTCCTAGCCTGAATAAAATCGAATGATACCTGAGTAACTATGAGAAATAGCAATGATTTGAGGTATAGGGGTAAAAGGTAGAAATAGTTACTGTGTCAAAATATCAAGGAAGTGTTAACTCTCGGATTCACTTACCTTTATTCAAAAGTACAAGGAAGGTATCGGCGAAATACCTCAAACATTTCCACGTATTGAATCAACTGCGTTGTGGATAGTTCATGTCTGTTTACTTTGTTCGAATTGTTCGGCTGTTTTTGTAATTCTGAGTTTTAAGTAATAGACAGATTACCTGAAGAT
>NW_027644115.1:0-999 GCF_032717465.1 Coenobita brevimanus
ACCCTCCTGTCTCACCCATGTATACAAAATATCTTCCTTCTCAAACTAGGTATTTCCAATCACCATCTCTCGCTCAACGCACATTCCTATCATTCATTGCCCATTTTCATTTCTTCCAGGCACACAATGCATACCAAGGAAAATAACATTTGTAGATAAGAAAAATAACACCTTTACCTAAGAGAGAGAAGCAAATGTAGCAACCATCCAGGAACCAAGTCTCCACAGTTTCCCCCACAACTTGCCGTGGCTAGGTGTTGTCAACTGCAAGGGAACCTTGCCTGTGACTCATGGGTTTGCTCTCGGCCAGACAGATCTGGGTTGATCACTACCATCATCATCTTATGCACACAGTGCAGTCAGGTGATAACTGATGAAACACATTCAACTGTAATTTTCCTTTTCCCTGATCAATACATTTTCTAAGCAGGGACATTCGAGATGACTCTGGAAGATGGAAATATACCACACAACATCCACACTCACCGAGACCACCTAAACTTATTTTCTTGCTGGCGTGAAGTTACCAGATGGTGCACCTGCACTAGGTATATTTTTACATTATTTTTCAGGCGCAGGCGTCCCCCCTCCCCTCTCTTTAGAATGATTTAGTACAGTATATCTTAGGCAAAAATTAAAGCACCCCATGATGCTGTTACATTCCACATACTAGACTTCCAGCTGCAAGAGGCTTACTGTCGTTGTCCACAAAGTTTGAGACACATGGTGCTGCTCCTCACTTCGTCTGGCAAAGGCTAGATCAGGGACAAGTTGTTAAAGAATGGAAGGATACACATGATAGTTATGTCAGCACTTATTATTAACTCATCTCTTTACTTCCTCCTTTTCACACCCTCCACTGCCAAAACCCACTGACCCTTCCCACACCATCCAGCGTCCCCCAACTCCCTCCCATTCCAACCCATCCTACATCCACCTCAACCCTTACCCTCCATCACAACCTCCTCCTACCCCTTCCCCTCCACCCACACCACCTCC